>NC_056628.2:39673739-39973739 GCF_002870075.4 Lactuca sativa
AAAGAAGAAGATACTGAAATTTTGGGAAAACCCTTTCATGTATTCCTTTGATCATAATAATTTATGAAATTAGGTCAAAAATGGAGTCTCAAACATTGGCCGCAATATACGTATGCTATGTATCTTACTTGGAACACCTATGAGTCACTAGTTGAGTATGCTATAGTCTCTATCACCTCTAAGTTACTAGACTGTTATCAGTGTCAGTTTGGAAACTTGCATCCACATATCCTTTGACACTTAGCTTTTGCTTACCACCATAGACCAATAACATATCTTTAGTCCTCCTAAAATACTTCAAAATGTTCTTGACCGGGATCCAATGACTTTCACCAAGATTGGCTTGATAACCGATCGTCATACTAATTGAGTATGAGACGTCTGGCCTTGTACATATCATAGCGTACATGATCGATCCTATAGCCGAAACACATGGAACTCAACTCATCATTTCCAGTTCTTCACTAGTATCGGGACATTGGGTTTTACTCAAAACCGTACTACGTTACATATGTACAGATCCTTTCTTAGAGTCTTTCTTCTTGAATTTCTTCAAGATTTTATCTAGGTATGTATTTTGGCAAATTCCTATCAGTCGCCTAGATCTATATATCCCTATAGATCTTAATACAAAGTATGTAAGTAGCTACTGATGCATTTTTTTCAAAGTAAACATGTATATATGATTATTTGCAAAGCCAATATTTCAAATTGGAATCATATGTATAGCTTAATTGATGTAAACATCAAAGCTCAATGCTAACGAGGTGAATCCCTTCTCGATCGTACACTCTACTATAGCCTTATAGACGTCCTTTAGTATCATAAGGTTCTAAATGACGTGAGGTGTGGCGTGGAGACAAGGCCAAACCCCAAGCTTAACGAGTCATGGCGTTTTTCAAGGCGTGATGTAAGGCGGTGATTTTTTATTAATTTATAATTATATTTGTAACTCCTGGTTTCTGGTATGTATTAAAAATCATAATTTATTCGCTTTCATAGAGGAACTCGACGAGTTGGGAGCCCTAGACTCGTTGAGTAGGAATAATTTTGGATGTGGGTTAAAGAACCTACTCAACAAGTTGAGAGGCCTCAACTCGACGAGTAGGCTGGCAGAAATGAAACCCTAATTTTTAGGGTTTTGTACCCTATTTAAAGGCCTTAATGTTTCATTGTGGCCTCCCTCATCGCCCTCCATCCAGTAAAACCTTAAATCTTGCTTTCTATCATTTTGAGCGTGTGTGTGTGTGTGAGTGTAAAGAGTGTTTGCTTTTGTGCTTTCTTGAAGGAGTTTGAAGTTTGGTGTTGCTTAGTTGAAGGGAGAAGCTTTCGATCCGGGAATTTTTCTGTTGTGACAGCCATATTAAGGTATAGAGTCGATACCTTGACCATTTATTTGATAGATCTCTTTATTGAGAAGTTTATGGCCTTTAGTAGCTTATTTTGGAGTCATTCTTGGATTGGAGCATGTGATGAAGTTATGACTTCAGATGTAGACATTTCATGGTCTTTTGAGACGTAAAGTTGCCAGCTTTATCAAGTCTTGGCCCTCCTCCATGTCCTATGTCTCTCATGAAGCTTATTTTTTGTGTTTTAGCCTATTAATACCATGCATTGACGTAAAGTTAGCAACTTTGCGTGGTATATCATCCCTAGGGGACCATATCTATGGTTTGGAGGCATTAGACTTGCTAGAAAGTGACTGTATGAGCTAAGACTATGAAAACTAGACGAGTTGCATATCCAACTCGGCGAGTTTGATTATGGTCCCCCGAACTTTCTGATTCTGAGCAAACTCGGCGATTTGTTGAGATGACTCGGCGAGTTGCCTAAGGTTTTCTCAGTTTTCTGAAGACAGAAGGAACTCGATGAGTCCACAAGGGGACTCGACGATTTGTACTGAAAAGTCCCGATTCTGTTAACTCGACGAGTTGGATCGTGATGTCACGATATGTGATTCATGGGAACTTGGCGAGTTGAGGAGTGAACTTGACGAGTTGAGTCAACTCGGAGCATTGACTTTAACTTGGAGCAAATTTGACCCTTAAGGGGTTATGAATATGAGAGGGCAATTAAGGAAATCTTTTATGTATAGGAGCTTAAGGTGGGTTGATTTTCGGAGCCGAGTATTTTCAGCTACTTTCTGGTATTCGAGGTGAGTTACCTTCCTGTATGAGAGGGTCGAAGGCACCAAAGTCGGCCCACTAGTAGTTGTTGTAGTAGAGATGATTGTCTTTGTGATAATTTTCTGGTATGACACTATTTGTTATGTTTTATGTGCTTATTTACTATGTTATTATGTGGTAGTGGTAGGGGTGAAATAGACCCCGTAACCGGTTGGAATACACCGAAGGGTAGGTCGGGCACCCATATATGCCTAGCATTATGTTTATGCTATGTTATTATATGGTAGTGGTAGGGGTGAAGTAGACCCCGTAACTGGTTAAAATATACCAGAGGGTAGGTCGGGGACCCAAATATGCATGACAGGGTAGGTTGAGTCCCCAGATATGCTTGACAGGGTAGGTCGGGCACCTAGATATGCCTGGAAGTATATGATTATGTGGTATGATGGGGGACTCACTAAGCTTTGTGCTTACAGTTTTCAGTTTTGGTTTCAGGTACTTCTTCTTCAAAAGGAAAGGATCCGGCATGATTGCAGCGCATCACACCATGATTTCCGCACATGGGATCTTTGGGAGTTATACTTTGATGTTGTTTTATTATGACATGTTTTGACTATTGATATATTGGTTTTGATATGGGTTGACACTATGGATGTTTTCAGACAACTGGTTTTATAATTATTAAATTCAAAATGAAATTTTTGTTCTTAAATTTTGGGATGTTACAATATTACCACATAAATATAAATGTATATTAAATATAACTACTTTTTAGAAGTGTTATATTAATAACTAATAGCAAAAAGTTAACAAAAAACACAATACTTGTATCCCCGATTAAAAAAGACATAACAAAAAGCAAAGTGTAACCCCTATAAAATTTAAACCAATTTTTAACTTTTCAAAACATTTAAAATCCAAGAGTTATTACAATCTTTGTTTTCAAAATAGTCTTTATCAGAGTTTTCCCAGAAACCAAAACAAAATGTTTTCAAAATAGTCTTTATCAGAGTTTTCCCTCAACCATTCGGTTGGAATGCCAACATACTATAGGTCCAATCATCCTCGGGATGGAATACCCTAGGCCCACAACCAACAGGTTGGAATGCCCACATACTATGAGTCTAGTCATCCTTGGGATGGAATACTCCAGGCCTACAACCAACAAGTTGGAATGCCCAGTTCTATTGAATTTCGCACAAAGTAGATAAGCCTCAACCAATAAACAAACATGTGCACATATAACAGATAATCACATAACAGTCTATAGACAACAAACTGATCTACCAGATCATACCACATAGCATATAATATTATCCTACCCTCTGAGATATCTAATTAACATGTCATAACACATATCACATATTATCATCCTACCCTCTAGGATACCGATCTAACAGATCATACCAGCATAACATAACCAATAACAATTCAAAGGGCCGGCCTTGGTGCGTTAGACCCTTGAGTATAGTGAGGAAAACTCACCTAACTAGTAGTGCCGAAATGCTGAACTTCTAACCGTTGCCTCACTGGAAATCCTGAGCTGACACGCATAATAAATACTAGGTTATTACCCGACATCACTCCCTTGACTAAGTGTCCATATAATTCATAAGGTCCATTCCTTTTTGTTGGGCCAAGGCCTAACACCGAGTCCTTATCTGGAAGGCCCATACTCTAAAGTCCTTTACTGGCCTAATTTACCAAATTGGGCCCAACCTCCTTATTGGGCCTATCCCCATGATCCACTAACATAACCTGGCCCAAAAATCCTATTTGTAGAGTCCAAAAAGGCCCAAATCTATTTAGCCCACAAACCCTAAGCCCATTTAACAAGAGTCCAATCAGAGAGCATACGCGGGGCGTACCTCTCTGGTTACAATGGGCATAGTGTCGTTCTACGCTGAATGCCATCGGGATAGTTGACCCCGTACGTTGGGCGTACAGAACTTACGCTGAGCATATGCGGGGTTTTACCAAAACTCTAATAAGTGCTTAATGGCTTAAGCACTTAATCCCATATCCCAGATCCATCGACCAAATACGCCTTGGGACCATAAAGTTCAGGAATTTATCACTTTGGACGTCCAGAAAGTCCTTAACTCATGGTCTTAACCCATTAAGACCTTCTTACTTCATGCATGGGAGAAGTCTAGCCTTTGGGGACTGATTTTTATCACTTAGGACCTCTCCTAAGGTCTGAAAGGACAGCTTATTTCGTCTAAGACATCACATGCATCTTCTTGGGACTCTTGGGAGTATAAGACCCCATAAGGTTAAATGTCTAGATCTATAAACAAGCAAGCACAAAGTTTCAATCTTTTTACCTTCTGGAGCTTTAATGGCACAACACAACTTCAGATGTATAGCGTTGCTCTCCTCTTCTAGCTCCTTGGAGCAATGTCTTCACTTCCAAGGTCCAAAATGCACACTAACTCACACTTCTTCACACACTCTAGGGTTTGGGACGTTTTTTGAGGGATGAAGGCTAAGGATGAGCAAAGGAATGAGCCATAAGGGTGTTTATATAATCCTCAACATCGGATATTAGGGTTTTCATCAGACATAAGTACGCACGTACATGAGTGTACGCCCAGCATACTAGGGCACGCCTAGTACGCTTCGTGTACCCTTATGTACACTCAGCATACTACTTCTAGTCCCAAAGTTGTAACTTTATTCCTTATACTTCTCGTGACCCAACACTACCAACTTCAGGGACCAATAATGACAACTAATAAAGGAAGAAGGGATTTCAAGATATACCTGCAAGGTTCGGGGCGTTACAACTCTCCCCCACTTGACCTAGACTTCGTCCCCGAAGTCGGATGCAGCGAAGAGATCCGGGTAGTGCTCTTTCATTTCGGACTCTGACCCCTAAGTCCACTCAGATCCTCTCTGATGCTCCTATTGTACCTTTATCAAAGGTACTTCCTTGCTTCGTAGGATCTTCATCTTCCTCTCAAGAATGGCCACCGGTCTCTCCACGTAATTTAAACGCTCATCGACCTGAATGTCATCCAACAAAACTATCGCATCCTCATCTAGGATGCACTTCTGCAATTGTGAGACGTGGAAAGTGTTGTGGATCTGACTCAGCTCCTCTGGGAGCTCCAACCTATATGCCACCTTACCAACCCTGGCAATAACCCTGAATGACCCAATGAAGCGGGGACCCAATTTCC
Source organism: Lactuca sativa (assembly GCF_002870075.4). NCBI lineage: Eukaryota > Viridiplantae > Streptophyta > Magnoliopsida > Asterales > Asteraceae > Lactuca > Lactuca sativa. Next base: position 39,679,051 of record NC_056628.2, read on the forward strand.
CCCTCTTCCTGAAGCGGATGACACCCTTCCAGGGTGAAACCTTCAGGAGTACTATATCACCAACCTGAAATTCCTACTCAGATCGGCGCCGGTCGGCATAGCTCTTCTGTCGGCTCTGTGCGGTCTGCAATCGTTGTCTAATCTGTTGAATCCTCTCAGTAGTCCGTAGAACCACTTCAGTTCGGCCCATCACCTTGTGACCAACTTCACCCCAACAAAATGGGATGCGGCATCTCCGTCCATATAACAGCTCAAAGGGTGGGGCTCCTATGATGGAGTGGAAGCTGTTGTTGTAGGAAAACTCTGTAAGCAGTAGGTAGGAGTCCCAACTCCCACTGAAGTCAATAATGCAATCCCTCAGCATATCTTCGAGAGTCTGTATAGTCCGTTCAATCTGGCCGTCAGTCTGCGGATGATAGGTTGTATTGAAGTGCATCCGCGTGCCCAGTTCCTCGTGGAACTTTTTCCAGAATCAGGAGGTGAATCCAACATCACAATCTAAAACAATAGTAACTGGTACCCCATGGCGAGCAATGATCTCACGAATATATAACTCGGCCAATTTCTCTGCTGACGAACTTTCCCGTATAGCTAAAAAGTGGGCACTCTTAGTCAATCGATCCACAATGACCCAAATATCGTCGAAACCCCATCGTGATCTACTCCCATCTCCACATGGGAACCTCTAGAGGATGCAACCTGCCATGTGGCCTCTGATGCTCGACGTTGACCATCCTACAATTCAAGCACCTCTCGACATACCATGCGATGTCTCACTTCATATATGGCCAACAATAACTCAATCGTAAATGTCGAAACATTTTGGTGGCTCCCGGGTGAATGGAGAAACGAGACTTATGAGCCTCCTCCAGAACAACCTGTCTAACCCCGCCGGATATCGGAACCCAGACCTACCCGCAATGGGTCAACAGCCCACGACTATCCTGCACGAACCAGGTGTTCTCACCCTTAATCCTTTCCAGCTTCCAATTTTCCCGACGCATGCCCTCTGCCTGAGCTTCCCTGAACAAACTTACAAGTGGGGAATCCATTGATATCCTCATACACGCAACCGCAGAAGAAGGTCCTGCTGATTTGTGGCTCAGAGCGTCCGCAACCACATTCGCTTTACCCGGGTGGTAAAGGATCTCACAATCGTAGTCCTTAACTACATCCAGCCACCTACGCTACCTCATATTCAGGTTGGGCTGATCCATAATGTGTCACAACTCTTATGGTCCGTGTATAAGCTACAACGAACCCCATAAAGGTAATGCCTCCAGATCTTAAGAGCGAATACCACTGCTCCTAACTCTAAATCATGAGTAGGGTATCTCATCTCGAGTGGCTTCAACTGCCGCGAGGCATACGCTATAACCCGTCCCCTCTGCATAAGAACGGCTCCCATTCCTGTGATAGATGCATCACAGAAGACCACAAAATCCTCCACTCCCTCCGGGAGGGTCAAGACTGGAGCCTCGCATAATCGCTGTCGGAGGGTCTCAAATGCCCTCTGCTGCTCGGGGCCCCACCGGAAATCCACCCCCTTCCTCGTTATACGAGTGAGGGGTACTGCAATCCTGGAGAAATCTCAAATGAATCTCTAGTAGTACGCTGCTAATCCCAGGAAACTCATGATATCTGAAGGAGATCTCGGCACCTCCCATTGCATAACTGTCTCGATTTTGGCCGGGTCGACCAAAATCCCCTCCTGGTTTACGAGCTGTCCGAGGAACTGGACCTCTCATAACCAAAACTCACATTTCGAGAAATTGGCATACAACCGTTCTCATCTCAGAACTCTCAACAATTCCCTAAGGTGCTCCTCGCTATCGGGTCTTGGAATATACCAAGATATCATCAATAAACACAATGGCCGACCGATCTAGCATCGGTCTGCAAACCCGATTCATCAGATCCATAAACACTGCTGGCACGTTGGTGAGTCCAAATGGCATCACCACGAACTCGTAATGACCATAACGAGTTCGAAATGCGGTCTTCTCTACGTCCTCCTCTCTGACCCAAGCCTAATGATACCCTGATCTCAAATCAATCTTGGAAAACCAAGATGCACCCTGCAACTAATCAAAGAGATCGTCTATCCTCGGGAGTGGATAACGGTTCTTCACCGTTAACTTGTTCAACTCCCTATAATCAATGCACATCCGGTGTGTACCATCCTTCTTCCTGACGAAGGGGATCGGTGCTCCCCATGGAGAACTACTCGGGCAAATGAACTGCTTGCCTAGCAGTTCCTGCAACTGAGACGGCATCTCCTGCATCTTAGGCGGTGCCAAACGGTACAACGCCTTGGCAATAGGAGCCGCACTGGCACCAGGTCAATCCATAACTCGACCTGTTGCTCCGGAGGTATCCCTAGCAACTTCTCTAGAAACACATCAACAAACTGTCGAACTACTGGAACCTCTGATACTGAAGTCTGATCCCTGACTCGCGTATCCATCACGTACGCTAGATAACCCGCACACCTGTGCTGAATATACCGTCGAGCCCTGGCGACTGAACAAAATCCTGATCCCACTCTGGTGCCCTCGCCATAAATAACCAGTTCTCCCCTACTTGGGGTTCGAACCACTACCCGCTGGCCCTTGTAATCAATCATGGCACCGAACCGGTTGAGCCACTCCATTCCCACAATCACGCATACATCCCTCATGGGAATTGAAATCAAATCTATCGAGAAGGATATCCCGAAGATTTCCACCTCATATCCTCAATAAACTGAAGCAACATAAATCCTGTGTACGTTAGCGATAGAGACTCGTAGCGGACACTCTAGCTCGCCTATAGGCACTCTAAACTCCCTACTAAATGTCTGAGATACGAAAGACTGACTCGCCCCCAAGTCTAATAAAACCAACGAATGAAAGGAGTTTACCAAGAACGTACCTATTCATAGGTACTATAGATAAGCATAAGACAAATATAATAATTAAGATAAAGGATAGAAACATACCAGCAACCACATCCGGTGCTGCCTTGGCCTCCTCAGCCGTAAGCCGAAAAGCACGCCCCTAAGCCTTCGGAGGCTCCGTCCTAACTAGCCTCCCATCCATGATCCTCAAGGTAGCCGGCGCTGGAGCCTGTGCCGGATTGGCAGCTAACAAAGGACACTGGGCCTTAATATGGCCCACCTGCTCACAATGATAACAAAGCCCAACCCCGGAAGTCGGAGTCTGCTGCCTGCAATCCCTGGCCAGATGGCCCTGCTTGCCACAAAGGTGGCACCCATTCCCTGCTCGGCATATCCCTGAATGATCCTTCCTACACTTCCCACAAGTGCGGCCTAGCTGTCCCCCAATCCTGGTATCAGCGGTCTTAGGTCGCTTCGGCGTTGATTGTGACTGTATCGGGGCCCGTTGCTGCTCCCTCAGCTGCAGCTCAATCTCCAACTCATGCCGCCTGGCGGCCTCCTGTAGGTCCATGAGTGTATCACATCTCTGAGTGGCGAAAAACTGACGGATGTCAGTCTTGAGCATGCCCAGATAATGCGTCATCTGATCCTGCTCCGAGGCAAACTCCGGACAAAACATCGCCCTCTCCGTAAACATGTGGGTGATCTCCGTCACCGACTCAGTACCCTGCTTCAGATCTAAGAATTCATGTGACAACCGCTCGTGCTCGATCCACGGAATGTAGCGAGCGTCGAACACATCCCGGAACTACACCCAAGTAACCGCAACTATCTGATCATCTGTGTATGACCCAGTCACTAACCTCCGCCAATCCTTTTCCCCGACCCGCAACAGGTTCAGGGCACACCTGACCTTCTGGTCAGTAGGACACGAGCATGTGAATAAACATCCCTCCACATCAGACAACCACCTCATAGCTATGATAGGATCCTGAATACCATCAAATGTCGGGGGCTTCGTGTTATCGAAGTCCCGGTATTGGAAGCCCCGACTGGCTCCTCCCCTTCCTGTCGATGTTACAGTCGTGGTAGCTGCAGCGGAAGCCATCTCAACAAGGGCTACATATTTGTCATCAAAGTACTCCCTCATAGCGGACTTAATAGTCCCAAATAACTCCGGAATATAACCCCGAACAATCTCGACCACCTCCTCGCGGATGATCTCCACAACCTGATCCTCCGTCATCACTGGCTCCTCCTAGCCGATAATCTTAGGCACCGTTGGGGCCTCCTGGTCACCTTGTCCTGATCCCGATCCGGATCCAATTACGAAACGCCTCGTAACCACCATACTGAAATATAAACAGGAAGATATCAGACAATCCACATAAATACCCAGGAACCAACTCCCTACAAAACCCTAGGGGTTGCGACTTCCTTGTTGTGCGTATGGGTCCCGTTCTTTTAGTAGTATGGCCCAATACTACCTTCCACACCTACTCATATTTGCCTCAAGTATCATCACAACACCCTAACACTATACATACACGTGGTGACCGCTCAACCTCACTCCCAGAGGAAGGATAACTATCTCACAACTGACCTACCGACCTCACACAACCCACCCATGAAACTTCCACAAACCCTACAACACTAGTGTATGCTAGCCATACATAACGTTGGACCCCATAGACTTTCGAATATCCAACCCTACCCTAAGCTCCCAATCAAACAAGAACAAAACATAAGGCCAAATCAAACATTCTCAGGCAATAAGATCTTAATTATGTACAACTGTGATGCATACGCTAAACAACTACAGTAATGATGTCAATCTCACATAAAGGGAACCTAGGCTAGCAGGCATCATATAATCAGTGAATTCTGTCGTGCAATTCCTGAAGATCCCTAGCCTAACACTAGCATGTTGTTCTAACATATTACACAATCAATATATGTATGATATTTGGGGTCTACTTATTGGCTCCGGCTGATCGTACACTCTGCATCTTCTTTTACTTATTTTGAAAACCATTTTACAAAAATCATTTTGAAAATCTTTCCTTGATTTGAGACTGGATTCACATGAATGTCCATCCAATTCACTCAAACCAAGGCTCTGATACCAACTTGTAACACCCATAAAATTTAAACAAATTTTTAACTTTTCAAAACATTTAAAATCCAAGAGTTATTACAATCTTTGTTTTCAAAATAGTCTTTATCAGAGTTTTCCCAGAAACCTAAACAAAATGTGAGAAGCTGTACGATCACACCTTTGCCTTGCCGCGGTCCCTTGATGTACCTGAAACAATAAACTGAAACTGTAAGCCTGAAAGCATAGTGAATTCCCCCAAAATACCCATACTCACACAATACAAATATAACCATAAACAGCATACTATGGGTTGACATTATGGATGTTTTCAGACGTTGGGCGTACAGAACTTGCGCTGAGCGTACGCGGGGTTTTACCAAAATTCTAATAAGTGCTTAATGGCTTAAGCACTTAAGCCCATATCCTAGATCCATCGACCAAATACGCCTTGGGACCATAAAGTTTAGGAATTTATCACTTTGGACGTCCAAAAAGTCCTTAACTCATGGTCTTAACCCATTAAGACCTTCTTACTTCATGCATGGGAGAAGTCTAGCCTTTGGGAACTGATTTTTATCACTTAGGACCTCTCCTAAGGTCTGAAAGGACAACTTATTTCGTCTAAGACATCACATGCATCTTCTTGGGACTCTTGGGACAATAAGACCCCATAAGGTTAAATGTCTAGATCTATAAACAAGCAAGCACCAAATTTCAATCTTTTTACCTTCTGGAGCTTTAATGGAACAACACTTTTAGATCTATAGCCTTGCTCTCCTCTTCTAGCTCCTTGGAGTAATGTCTTCACTTCCAAGGTCCAAAATGCACACTAACTCACACTTCTTCACACACTCTAGGGTTTGGGACGTTTCTTGAAGGATGGAGGCTGAGGATGAGCAAAGGAATGAGCCATAAGGGTGTTTATATAGTCCTCAACACCGGATATTAGGGTTTTCATCGGACATAAGTACGCTCAGCGTACATGAGTGTACGCCCAACTTACTACGATACGCCTAGTACGCTTAGTGTACCCTTATGTACGCTCAGCGTAGTACTTCTAGTACCAAAGTTGCAACTTTAGTCCTTATACTTCTCGTGACCCAACACCACCAACTCCACAGACCAATAATGACAACTAATAAAGGAAGAAGGGCTTTCAAGATATACCTGCAAGGTTTGGGGCATTACACAAAGACAACGTTTTTCAAACAAAAAACAAGCGTCCTAACGTGCCATGGCACACCATATCACGCTTTTCCATGCGTCACGCCTAACAGAAATGTTATGAGGCTTTTCGTAACGGTGAAGCCACGCCTCACGCCTTGGTGCGCGCCATGGCGCACCTTTTAGAAGACTGGTCATAACTCTCATTACCAACCCCATATTATATACATTGTAATAAGTATATTTGGTTATGTATGCCTTCGTGAATCATATTTTAACACCCTGAAGTATAACATCCTAAAAAGGAAATCTATATCAAGGCCTACACCTTTATGCATCACATCATGGGGTTGCCTCGACACACCACTATCCGCTTCCTTATTTCTTTTGTTTACTTGGGAGAAAATTTACTCTCGGGATCGGAAAAACGTTAAGTAACACTCTCCCACTCCACTAATATCTAATATTGAGTTCTTGTAAATGTGTGTTGCTTAAACATGTTGGATACTAATCCTTCCTTTTGGAACTTGTGTGCCCAGTTCTCACGGCAACATTAATCTATTGTGAAAATGTTGTTTTCTACTTGCTAGTAATCATGATTCAACACCAACGAAGCAAACGAATCGACATAAACATCCACTTGGCACGCATGAAGATTACAATGATTCATGTCCAGGTTCTTTATATTACCTATGCTTAGCAGTATGCAATTTTCTTCACAAATTAACTACCATTACAATTTTCTCTCATTTTCAACATCTAACCTCATGTCCATACAATTTTGGGGAGTGATAGCCAATTCGTATGATTGTCCTACTAATTTGGAAAGAAATATTGGGATACTATTTTGCATAAAGGTTATATTATTAGGAAATTAACTAAAGTAACCATAATGTGATGTATATGTAAAGAAAATAACCAAAAACATTTGGTAGAATAACCATAAGTCCGGAATGGGCATTATGGACCGACAAAAACACTTTTTTCTAACAAATAAGTACATTGCGAACTCACATTCTAGATTTCGGACTTCGGAACTGGCTTTCAGTATAAATTTTGGAGTTGGAAAAAAAATGAATAAAAAGAAATCAAAATCCGATGAACAATTGCGGAATTTCAAGTAAAACTTTTGTTTCTTACTAAAATATAACAAAAACTTAATCGAGCATAATAGATAAGAACTATATATAATAATAGGGATTAAAATCTGATTGAAAAATGATGAGATTAAACACTTCGAAAATAGAAACTTCAGACAGATTTCTTTGAAAAAAAATTACAAAAGAAAATAACTCTAAAATTTGAAGAACAAGTATTAAATTAGGCATTGAGAAGAAAGTGATCATTTTTTTCATAAAATGATAAAAGAAATTGTTATTTTCTTTATAAAACTTATTTATAAGGGTCGGTGTAATGAACTTCCCTATATTATTAGAGTAGGGTAGACGTTACGTCCCTTTTGTCAAAACAAATTTTCATGACACATAGAAGTCACGTCATTTTTTCCCCAACTCTTCAACATCTTGCCATTTATGTAGGGTATAGTTTGCCATGCAACAAGATTTTTTTCTTTTATTTAAACAAACTAATTTATATAAAAACTAAACTTTCATTAACCTGAAATGGAAAGTACAATAAAACTTATACACCATAAATTAAACATAGAAATTAAAAATATGAAACATGAAACATATAAAAATAAAACCTATATATATATATATATATATATATATATATATATATATATATATATATATATATATATATATATATATATATAGGGTAGAGTTATATGGAAAATGAATGATTAGGGCAACACATATTTGAACTAATGAAAACATGACAACACATCACTTCCACAATAACTTCCACAATACATTACTTGTGAAGAAAGAAATGGACACGTGTCATTTGATTATTGGTTCCGGTAGATGTTGCCCTAGTTATCTGTTTTCCATAGAACTCATTCCTATATATATATATATATATATATATATATATATATATATATATATATATATATATATATATATATATATATATATATATATATATATATATATAATCTGCTATTTTTCCTTTAAAACCAATTCCTGTTCCTCTTCGAGATTCGAGATAATGGGTCACATTTTTCAATAAGAGTTTTATGTCACAATATATTTTCTTCTCTTTTGCAACACTTAGGTATTGATCCAAAGTAGTTTTTATGTTGTCGGGTTCGCTCGTTATTTGATCTACACCACCCGAACTATGTGCGACCCGTCTACTCTTTCATTTTCCTTGGTCTTTTCCCATCGGATGACTATGTTTTGGAACCTCAACAGGGTCATATTCGTTGAGGTCTACCCCGAGATGCGCATCCGAAGTATTGTAGTGGTGTCGTTTTTGGAACCTCAATAGGTTTTGATTACTTTTTAATCATCCGTGTATGAGTCTATGAGTCTAAAGTATTGATATATCCTAGTTTTTGGACTCCTTCACAATATTCCAAAACTCAATAAATTTGAATTGTGCCCCCTTATCGTGTCGATAAACTTCTAGAACTTTGTTCAATATTGTTGCATCATTCGCACCACTTTGTCGCTCGTGCTTCGTGTTCATAAGTACGATGTTAAACTACACGACAACTATGTATATGTTCCTCTACTTCGAGTAAATTTGATATTTTTTTTCAATAATCTTTGCGGGTCATTTCAGCGGGAAAACGTCTTGTAACTTTTTGGTCCGTCTTGTTCATTACCGACTTGTAGGTCTTCCAAAACGTCTACCTATGCACAACACCTTCTCTTCCTCCTAGGTCCACAGAAATCTAGGTCTTACCTTTTTCTTGGATTCCAATTGATGTCGAACATCATCAGGTTGCAATCAGTTTCGGCTACGATATGAGGTCATGGTTGGGATTGGAATTGGGCTTGGGATTGAGTTTGGAATTGGGGTTGGGATTGAGTTTGGAATTGAGATTAGGATTGGAATTGGGTTTCTGGAGTGTTCTCAAATGGGTTGAAATCAATTTTGGGATTGGAATTGGGGTTGGGGTTGGTTAGGATATGGATTATGGTAGGAACCATCACCAGGATAATGGAAAGTAGGGGTGAAAAAATAGGGCGATCCATTCGAGATTTAGAAGAGGGGTGATGGAGGGTTTGAAGCGATTGCAATTTGGGTATTCTTCTTGTTTCTTCTTGGAGTTTTAGGGTTGGGAAGAAAGTTGGAGGAAGTCATCTTCACCAAAATAAGAAGAATGTTTGAGTGAAATATGGAGAATATTATAGGTTGTGGTGTGATATTAAATTAGATAGATGTTGGTATTTATATTGATTGAAAGAGTAAATATTTTGAATTTTGATTAAAAACGAATATTTTTTTGAACAACAATCTATAATTACAACATGTGAAAGTACTCCAACCTTTAAACACAACTAACAAAACATTATATTTTCCAAAAGGAAGTGTTTTTTCCTTCAACTGAAGCCAACTTTTCGTTACACCGAAGCATGAAAAGTTCGACAACATACATTCAAAAAGCTAGGTTCATTTCTATTCCAAATACTTGTACACTATGCAAAGAACAGTTGCACCATGCTTAAGGCTTTCCATTTCTCCCTAACCCATCCGAAAAACTTGCATTCGAATACAAAAACCTTACAAAACAAAGTCATCCCCTCTTCAAACATCAAATAAGCAAATCTTTATACGCATCCAAACCCTGGCTTTCAGAATACTGCTTCAACTTGAACAACGATCGGCTTTCCAATTGTCGAATCCGTTCCTTAGACACCCCTAAAATGATTCCAATATCCGCTAACGATTTCCTAACTTCACCTCCAATTCCATACCTGAGTCTGATTACTTTCCTTTCCTTTGGATTAAGAACACTTAGAAGATTTGAGATATGGTTTCTCATAACTTGCTTTGATACACTTGTGTCTGGGCTATCGATTGTGGTGTCAGGAGTGATTTCCTGTCATTTTTAACAACAAACATTATATATGTATATATGAGAATTATTGATAAGAGACATATGGTTTGGTCAAATGAAAGAGGTTTGACTTTTTAGATAAGGACCTCGTATGTAGTGGTGTCGTTTGGATAGATTGGTTTTTGCAATGAGAGAGTTATCTTTTGTACAGAGCGTAATTTTTGGAGCTTTTCAAGTGTCATTCCAGCTTGTTCTGCTATTTGCTTTTGTGATGGATCATGATTGCCTTCACGGATGCATACTCTCTTTGCTTCACTAACCTTGTACAAAAGATTGTATACACCTTCCTGTAGGATTATATATGATTAGGTGAGATTAAATAAAAAGTATATGTTTTTTTTTATTATAATTCTTTTTTGAGATTTCATGGTATTTAATTTTTATTAGTCTTTTATATTTTGTAAAAAAGAAAAAATTGTAAGTGATGAATAAACTTTTTTGACTAGTTGAAATACATATAGACATTTAGTATATTACAAACAAAATCACATATGTTTATATGAAAAAGAGTAGATTACTAAAATCGTTCCTATGGTTTGGTCAAAATTGCAGGTTTGGTCCCTAACTTTTTTTTTTGCACTCGGATCGTCCCTGTGGTTTGATTTGCTGCGTTTTTCGTCCCTTACATAAAGTTAGGGACCAAACGTGCAATTTTGACCAAACCATAGGGAAGAAAAACACAACAAAGTCAAACCATAGGGACGATCTGGAGTGCAAAAAAAAGTTAGGGACTAAACATGCAATTTTGACCGAACCATAGGGATGATTTCAGTAATTTACTCTATGAAAAAAGAAAAACTAGTAATATACCTTTATGTTATTACAGTTAGGGTTAATCTTAGAAAAAACCTTATATTTCTTGTTTTTTTCCGGATTAAACCTCAACTTTATTTTTTTCCCTAAAAAGACCCTGCATTTTTCATTTTTCCGAAAAAACCCTAAACTTTGTCTTTTTTTCCAAAAAAACACTCAACCCTCCAACTGTTTCCGAAAAAACCTCGCCTTTTTTATTTTTTCCCGAAAAAACCCTCACATTCCATTACCCTGTTCATTCCATTCCTTTCTGATTCCATTCCATCATAAGCACACTGTCTATGATGAAATGGAATCACAAAAAAAAAAAAAAAATGCATACCGGCAAACGAATGAGCTTAGAATTTTGAAATATGGCTCGTCTGATAGACTGTCTTATCCACCAATAAGCATAAGTAGCAAATCTACAACCAGCTTGAGGCTTAAACTTTTGGACACTTCTCATGAGTCCCATACTCCCCTCCTGAAAAAAAAAGTCAACCATGGGTCAACTCCATTAAACCACAAATTACATGAAATATAAAAAAATTAGATTTTGACCAAGTTTGACCTGAAGTAGGTCTTGAAGGTCGAGTCCACGTCCTCTATACTGCTTTGCTATATAAACAACCATCCTTAAATTTGCACATATTAACTTCTCCCTGCTACTATTCCCAAGATGAAGTTGACTTTTCAACTCATGGGAACTAAGATTAGCAGCTTCAGCCCATTCAACTAATGTTGGTTCCCGATTAAACTGATCATGAAACCTACTCCTTGCTTCTTCTAATCTCATTCCAGCCTGAAATTCACAAGGGTAAAATGGTCATTTTTCATCATTCAGAGGTTGACAACTATGTTGATTAAATTAACTAACCTTTATATGGACAATGAGTTGAAGTTCTTCTTTTGAAGTCAAAAGTTCTCTTGTTACAGGTCGTGCTAAGAACATTCTAAGGGGATCGTGTAAATTAGAATCTTTATATGATGTTTTCTTCTCAAGCTCTGGTTTTGTTGAGTTTTTAGTCTCACGAATAACAACATTTGACTTTGTCCCCTTTCTTCTTTTAGATTGTCTTTCTTGGTGGCGTGTTGACTTTACAAATTTGACTTTTTTGGTTTGAAGCTCGGTTTGATGTCTAGATCCTAAGCTGAAGAACCACCACACATCAAACTTTGGAAAACGTGTCCACAAAACATAATAACAACAACAAGAATATCTAAAATCATAAGACAAATGGGTAATAGGAAGAAGTCTGAAAAAGAAAAGAAAACACGGACCTTGAAGTGATGGAGTTATCAAGATCAACACCTAATGATTCACCATCATCAGCTAATGAAGCTGCTTCTTTGGAAGCTGAAAGAGCTTTTTTAGCAAGATCAAGTACTTGTTGCATTTCAACATCCATGAGTTTTTTTGATCCATTTGGAACTGGTTGTGTAGTAGTCAAAGGGGAGAGTGGTTTTTCTCTTGTATGTGAAGATGGTAACCTGTAAAATCACATTAGGGATACATCATACATCATATGATACATCATCAAATATGTTATAATGAATATGTTTGATGGTTTTGTTGGTCTTACATGTACCATAAACCAGGCCACTGTAGCAATTGGCATTGGAATTCTTTAAGGTATTCATCAGAGCTTGTAGGGTCGACTTCATGTGTTGAAGAATCAGCTCCTATTTGACTGGTTTTTTCGTCTTTTATTGTCTGCAATAATGGCTTGCTTTCACGACGTTGTTCTTGAATTAGGACAGAAGTAGGGAAATGTTGGGCTAAAGTAGTTGCTAGCATAGAAGAATGTGCAGGAGCTGAAGGCTCACAAAACTTTAAAGCTGCAATAGCATTTTTTATAGTATTAGGAAGGGGACCTTCATTTTAGACTCAGAATTCTCAAGATGAGTGTATTTATTTGTTAATTCTTACTTTCTATAAAAGGTAAAGAAAACACAGCGGGTAACAACTACGAAAATGGTAATCACAACAATTTCCATATTCAAAGAGGCAAAACGTCGAACACTTGGTGGACCAACACAAAAGTTCGCATTTCCTCATTGTTAATACAACAAAGAAGCAAGATACGAGTATACCCAATTGCTTGTACACTCAAACATGAAGAATATGGATACAAAAGATACGCATAGAACAAAAATTACAGTTCAAGAACAGAAAAGGAGGTGATAGTTAGAATTTAGTTATCACCTGAAGGAGGAGGAGGAGATTGCTTGAGCTGGGTTCTTGGGGGCAAAGATAAGGATGATGATGAAAGCATTTTGCTGGCTGCTGCCTCCATTAATCTGCATCAATGTATCTATTGGATTGAAACTTCGGACAAGTGATGGTAATGAAGAAAAACAATCAAACAGAGAATTTTTCCGGGGAAGAGAGTTGGGTTTTCTCTGGCTCTGAGGCCATAAGAGAAGGGGGTTTATCTTTCTGAACGGATAATGGTTTTTCAGTATATATTATCTCACTATTATACCCTTGGTCTTCAAGATTATTGCAAAACTGATCCTCCAAAAAAGTTGAATTACTCGAATGTCATCCGAAAAGGGTTTTTCACCATTTATATTAAAAATGATCCAATTGGTCAGGTCAATCGAATTATTAGTGTGTTGGATACTAGATTCTTAAGATATTTGATCAAATAGATCATTAATTGAATAACTTGGACTAAGATTGATATTTACATATTTCTAATTTGTAAACCCGTTTAAATACATATTTATTTTTATTTTATATAACTTGAAGATACACCAAAGTCCTTACATCATAAACACCACTCGTACAAATAGAGATCAATTGAAAGTAAAAGTAGAGTTGCATTGCTAAAAAATTAAAAAAAAAAAAAAAAGAAAACAATTATATATAAACTTTTATTTTATTTTATGTAGCCTTTAAATTTAAGTGGATCAATCTATGTCCACCTTGTTTATCTATAAGGGCGGACGGTATGGTTTGCAGGTTGATCATCACAAGTTGAGATATTGATGGTATTGTTGGGATCCTGATTCCAAGTCGAAGATGGTACAACTCCAAAAGCAATATGTTCTCTCTCTCTCTCTCTCTCTCTCTCTCTCTCTCTCTCTCTCTCTCTCTCTCTCTCTCTCTCTCTCTCTCTCTCTCATGTTGTAAAACTTATATAATATTGTGTTTTGTATGTTTTTAATTAGTTTTGTATGTTTTTACTGTTTTTGTTAATTAATTCTATATGATTTCAATTAGTTTGTATTTATTTTAAAATTAAAAATTGAATGGGTTTAGAGGATGGAAAAAATTTTCATTGTGTTATGCAGTTATGGGATGGGAAAGATTGAAAAAGTTTTCAGTGAATATATTCGAAACTATCTCATCCCAAACATTCAGTTCGTTCAATCGATAGGAGAAAGCATGTACAAGGATGGAAGCATGTAGGGGAGAGAGAGAGAGAGAGAGAGAGAGAGAGAGAGAGGGGGGGAGAGAGAGAGAGAGAGATCCATTGTATATTAAAATATTTTTTTCTTTTTTATTTTTTTTAAATAAAAAAAACTCATAAACGGTCCCTGTAATAGTGAAATGACGGAAATGTCTTCCCTTAACGAACAAAATGTAACGGTTCAAATTTTCAAACAATTTTTTTTTCATTTTTAAATTTCTCAAAAGATAGTTCATTGCATCAACCTATGCCAAAATGTAATTGTCAAATACAAAATATCATGAAACAAAGTCAAGTATCCCAGAATCCACATAAACCCTACTCATCCAGCTAGTGTGCACAATCATGCTAGTGTCTTCTAGCGATCTTGTGATTTATCTTAAACACATTTGATCAACATTGTAAGGACAAAGCTTAGTGAGTTCCCCAAAATACCATATACACAAATAATTAGCCTCTCGTGGCTAAACCTTGATAAGGACCCTCTGGTCATATATCTCAGTGAAGACCCTGCGGTCTCATTTCTCGGTATGGACCCTCCGGTCATAGCTCAACAGATACACAAAATAATATAATAACATAAGTCACAAAGACAGAATGCATAATAACACATAAACAGATAAGACCCTTCGGTCAGTAATACAATTAAGACCCTTCGGTCCATAACATGAATAAGACCTTCTAGTCATACAAAAGTTACCAAACTGGTAGGTAGAGTGAGAAGACTCACCTCTCGCTGGAAAGCAATCAATCTCGCACCCGAACTGCCGGTCTACACTCCACCTAATTATGTCACATTCAAATCTAATTAATAATTAATACTAATAACCTCAAAATGCTGGATCGAGTCTCTCTACAAAATCTCAGGAGGGTGAAAAGACCATTTGGCCCCTCCTTGGCCAAAGGTCCACAGATTGACCAAAAGCTCAAAAGTCAACACCCAGAGAGTACGATGGGCGTACAACCCTCTACGTTGGGCGTACAACATGTTGGATTAGTGTCTAAGCCCGTAACTATATTTGGTATGTACTTGACCCGGTTGTGCATGGTCCTTTTGGGTTGCCTTCACCAAAGCAACTTGATATGATGATTTATGGAGAAAGAGGATTAATTATGATTTATTAATATATTATATGAATATTATATTAAAGGAGAAATCATATTGTTTAATTAATATTAGTAAAGAATTAATTGATAGTTAGTTTTGTGACTAAGAGACATTAATTAAACTTAGGGGACTAGAATTGTAATTATAAGATAATTGCAATTGGGCTATGGATCACCTTGGAACATAGGTTGGATGAATTCTATGGGAAGCCCATAAAGAAATCGTCCAAGGGGTGTTCTAAAGGGAGTCCATGGGCTGCTTAGGGCCTAAGCAGTCAAATTAGGGTTTCCTAGTTGAAAACCCTAATAGCCTCACTATATAAAGACCCCTATGGCCCCAAAAACACGGTGACCTCTCTTGGAAGAACCCTAGGACGTTTTTGGTGCTCCTCCTCCTTCTCATAAGTCATTCTCTTGCTTGTGGTGTTTGTAAGCCATTAGACGAGTGACACTTGTGACTCTAAGCTCCAAAGACAAGAAGATTCAAGCCATTGAAGAAGACGTAATCATCTAGATCTGCTCTTATGTGATAATTTCGAAATGCATATGCTAGATTAGGGTTCTTGAGTCTTGGATGAATTACATGTACAATAAAGAAACCTAGATCCAAGCATTAGGGTTTGCATGAGCACATAGGATGTTCTTTTGGCTCAAACCCATCAGTGGTATCAGAGCCATGATTGGTTTCTGTTGTATGTGATGCAATGCTTGTTTATCTGCTGTAAATCGAGTTTCTGGCCTCTGCCCGACCCGACTCGGCAAGTCAGTATCTGGACTCGGCAAGTCAGCCCAACTCGGCGAGTCCAGGTAGTGACTCGGCGAGTCTAAGGGTCAGACAGAGGATATTTCAGGATTCTTGCTGTTTTGGCTATGAGATAATTACCATAAACGTTTTTTATTAATAAAATCTGAATTTTATCCATATTTGGTGATTATCCTTGCTAAAATAGAAGATGATTGTCAAAATTAAGATAATTACTTGTTTTATAAGATAAATAATTATTATTTGTAATTTTGTTTTGAATTATCTAGTAAGAAATTGAATTAGGTCAAATTTAGATAATTACCAATTATTTGATAAATTTTAATTATTTGTAATTTGATCTTGATAGTTTTGAAAAGTTTCAAAACTTGCGCTCAAGTTTTAGAATTTAAATTTTTGATTAAAAAGTTTAATTTTGAAATATTTAAATTCTAAACCCTTATGATTTGAAATGTTTCAAAACTTGCCATCAAGTTTTGGAATTTAAATTTTAATTAAAAGTTTAATTTTAAAATGTTAAATTCTAAAACCCTAATTTTTGAAAAAATTCAAATTGCACCCTTTTGGTTTTATTAAATTAATTAAGTGTATAATTAAGAGAGAGTTAATAAATCCGTAATGATATGGTTTACATGTAAATTAAAAGTGTAATTTGTTAAATTAGACCACATAGTATTTTAAAAGTGTAAAATACACCCTTATACTATATAAAATTAAAAGTCTAATATTATATATGTATAACTTAAATGTCAGTCTTACCGTTAGTATGCCTCATTCATGAACCGGTCTATAACGGGTGTTTAAGGAAGTGGCCTGTAAAATGATCGTCATTGGGTATCCACTCTTACTTACCGCACTCTTGACTAGTAGAGGGTCGTTAGCTGAACGGGTAGGATAGGGCAAATCTTTTCCATTAAAAGTATAATGAATCATAAAGTAACTAAATGTTGTTACAAAATTCCCAATCTTAGTTACCTTAGGCAAAAGTGAATTGATGCGATTCCATGAAATTACACTTTGTACCCTTGCTAAGACGTTATTGGAGCGTGTGTGGTTAACCGTCACACTAAATGGGTTCTAAGCAAATGTAGCAAAGGGTGACTCGATGTTTGTCATAGTTCGGTGGAGCGTGTGTGGTTAACGGACACATCAAATAGAAGACTGTAAAATTGGGGGCACCATGTAAGTTTGCATGATTATTCACACCCTGTTTTGTGATCCTCGGTATCCCAGTCACAAATCGAGGGGCATATCGAGATTTAAACATGCCATTGAAAAGTTCAATGAATCTCAAAGGATCTAGGAGTTTTCAATACATTTAAAACTTAATCTCTTTTTCGTTTTTCATGGTGGAAAATTAGTGAATCGTCATTCACTTACCTTTAAATGTTCTGCAATTTTGGTTACAATATCCCTCTCCCAAGTTGTAGAGTATTGTGTTGGGTCCTAGCCTTAATATCTCATTTAGGTGTTTTATTAAGGACTCAATCAATCAAGTAACTTGAATTTTCTCCCATTTTGTAGATGTCAAAGTATGACAACTATAGTTTTCCCAAATCCCGTGGAACAAGCTTTCCACATGAAGATGATATTCCACGATTCGATCAAGGAACACGGGATTATGCTCCACTTCCTCCACCTCCTCCTATTGTTTTCCCTAACCCACAAGTTCAAAGGCTTTAAAAGTTCAAGCTCACTCAAGCCCTTTTTGGCAAGTAAACATGAAGAAGGAAATTCAGTGTGTGCACACGTCTTATAGATGAAGTCACACATTGATAGGTTAAGAATGTTGGGAGTCGTTGTCTGTGAGAAGTTGGCTGTTGACTGGGTTCTTCAGACGCTTCCTGACTCATATTGTGAGTTCGTAAGAGAATACTATATGATAGACCACGACGTGACCCTCATCGATCTTGCCTATTTGCTTGTTGCTGTTGAATCAACAACGATTTGGCGCACTGGAGAAGCAAAGTTGTTTGGTGGATATGCCTTCCAAACCTCTATGGACATAGGCAATGGAAACGAGAAGCATGTCATGGTTGAAAAGTTTGATCATAAGAGAAAGGAAAAGTTTGAAGTAGTTTCGTATGCTGTTCCAAAAGAGTCAATTTGCTTTTATTGCCAAGATAAGAGGCATTGGAGACGAAGCTGTCCTGTCTACCTGAGAGATCTAAGAGATGGGAGAGTCAAGACGTATGACTCTGCTTCAGGTAAAATCTATTAACTAACTCTATAAGTTCCTATTTTTATTCTTCATACATTATGTGATAAGATTACATTTTTGATGTTTTGTAGAATCGAAGAAAAGAAAGGGAGCTTAAAGGAAGAAGTGAGTTGAGTCTGATTGCGAAGAAATGGATTTTTATCGCATGGATTCAAAGATCGGATTTTAAGCTGCTCCTTTAGAGTTAGGATAGATTGCTAAGAAATGTAATAGCATAGTTTTTCAATTGAGTTACGTTGTAAGGACAAATTTTTCCGCAATGAAATAAATTTTGATTTTGTCTTATTTATTTATCCTTGCAATGACATGTATGAAAAATTGATGTTTGTGTATTTCTATTATTAGCAATGTTGAAATGGATGTGATTCTTAGTTATGTTATTTATGGTAGTGTCATAACTTTCTAAGTAAGGAAAGATTCACAACGCCCAAGTTCAATTGGACAGAAACTTGGAT
The DNA here is from genome assembly GCF_002870075.4 of Lactuca sativa. Taxonomy (NCBI): domain Eukaryota; kingdom Viridiplantae; phylum Streptophyta; class Magnoliopsida; order Asterales; family Asteraceae; genus Lactuca; species Lactuca sativa. Next base: position 39,697,927 of record NC_056628.2, read on the forward strand.
TCATACAACTTGTATTGTATGATGTATGGAAATCTTGGTACTTAAGTAATTAAGACTAATTCATTGTTCACATAAGTATGTGAGTCAAGTGAAGGACTAAAGGAACTAGTACACAATGTTGTGCACTAGTCAAGTCCACCATAAATAATAATAACATTATTCGTCATGATTTACTAAAGATCTAGTAAATGTGGTTATACTTACAAGATTAAGTGTATTTCTGAATCATTGAAAAGTTTCAATGAATGGCAGAACAAATAAGTAGAATCAATGAAGGCAGAAAGATAAAAAGTTTCTCCAATCTAAGAAGAAGGGAGAGTACTTTTGTATCATGTTTTGTGATCATCTTGGTAATCGTAAGAACGATATTACAATTTATCCTCTAAGGATACCTTAGTGCACTGGTTTGGCTAAGAAGAGGAATGGAGAAATGGTTAAGTCAATAAGATGTATCGTACTTCGTTCCAAAATCAAGTCTTAGAGTCATACTCCAAGATTGTGACTTGAGTGACATAATCTTAAGTAGGAATGTTCTTACACTTTCACATTTTGGAAAGTTATGATATCTTGATCAAGACACATACCAACTAGTACCAAATTGCCTATAGGTTTTGTCTTGATATAGACACACACTAACTCTTGGATATTTGTTTACCAACAAATGTTTTCTTGACAAGAAAATCTAATATGTCAAGAGGTCAGTGGGAGTCTAAAGGTCTTGAAAAGTTTCAAGAACAAATCAAGAAGTAAATCTATAAAACACTAGCACATGACTTAAGGTTTATAACCTATCGTGTTGACAAAATTTTATTTCTATGCCATTCCAGTAAAGTTACTTATGTATATGAGTTCTACGAGTTCTCAAATGAATGTATAAGGTCAAACACCTTGTTCAATGAAAGTACATTAACTAGCATAGGTGAGCTGCTAAATAACTTGGAAGCAATGGTGGGACCCTTGATGGCAAGAAATTAAGAATGAACAAGTTCTGTCCATAAGAGTTTGGATTTGTCACAAACATTATCTTATGATTATGGTTCAAATTCACATGGATAGGAACACAGGCACCATAAAATCTAAGTGTCATAAGGTTTCTCCCCTTCATGAAAATGATTGTGAGGAAACGTTTTCACTAAGAGATATTTTAAGGAGATAGCGATTATGTAAATTTCATTCTCAAATTCGATTATGATTACGGCATCCCTCTTCATAGTTTGAATTGTGAGATTTGGCAATTAGTCTGAACATTTGGGACTTAGTAATATAAGTTTTGAATTAGTTTAGACACACATGTGAGCTGTCTAAGGAAAGGTGTGTAAGTTTGAGAAGCTTAGATAAAGGCTTATCGAAGCACATCGTATTGGAAATATGGACTTTGGAACTCAATAAGTATTGTCTTTTAGAAGTCCAATTGTTTTCAGAATACGTGTCAAAGCTAGTGGGAGTATAAATGTTATGTTGGAATGGATATAATCATCATGTTAGTGGGAGCATGATTATTTAAGTATTTCAAGTTGGCAATATTAATTATAGAAAAACAAATGTTTCACTTCGCAAAGTTGCAGGGGTTGAAAAATCATTTTTGCTATAATTAAGGGAGAGAATGTTATACTTCGTTTCCAATCTAAAAGCTTATATCGAGAAATTTTAATTGAGTTTAGTTAAGGATATATTTATTATTTGTATTCTCAAAGTTCGATTATGATTACGACATCCCTCTTCATAGTTCGAATTTTGAGAACACGACAAATTGAAATATTATGGCAATATTATAGCAAGAAAATGGTAAAGTATCATGTTTTTCATTATGAATCGTATCACACACGCTTCAGGTATAGGATCGATTGTATATGCTGTAATATTTGATCATTCTAAAATTTTCCAAATGCCTATGGCATTTATAGGGAAAAAGGGAATAGAACCAAATTTGACTAAAATAGTTAAACAACTGTCAAGGACAATCGAAGGTTCGCCAAAGATTGGTCGCTTGTGGACAATTGGAAGTATAGTCATGGATGGACCATATTGACATTATTATGAATAGATAAGACTCTATTTAGAATGAGTTGTCATATGGAAAATATGGAAATGTTTCCTTATTGGGAGTTGGACGTTAAGAATCTATGTCTAGATTAGAAACTTCTATGCTAGAAGGATGTTCAAAGGAATGTACTTTGAATGTGAGACTTCATGACTATGGAGTTGTCTTGTAACAATCTCCAATAGAGCACTTTGTAATTTCATTGGCAAAGTCTTGGTGACTTTGGCGCTATGATATTACGAAATGACCGTTACATAAAATGTTAGAATCTGACATATTCATGGTTCTAAAAAGCGCGCCATGGCGCGCCTCAAGGCGTGCCATGGCGCAAGGTGTGACGTAGCCGTTACGAAAACGTCCAAGGCGGATTTGTTAAGCGTGGCGCCCAAATAACGTGTCAAGGCGTGCCTTATCGTGTTATGGCGCGAGTTTTTTTCAAGGCGTGGGTTTTTTCGATTTTTTTTGTTTTTTTTTGTTGGGCCTAAAATGATTGTGTTTTTGTTAACTTTTTTATATTAAATATTAATATAACACTTCTAAAAACTTCATATATTTGATAAAATCCAATACTCTAATCTTATACATAAAATAGTCACGCCTTGAAAAACATCATGGCTCGCCAAGGCTTGGCATAACTTAACTTTAACTTCGTTGCCAAGTCACGCCTTGCGTTTTTTAGAACCTTAGACATATTCCATAAGTGGCAAGAATTTGGTATTCTCACACTTGTGGTAAGGATTGGAAATTATGAAATGAGTGTGATTGAAAATGTTATTCAATTATACTATTTCACAAAGTAAGGACCATAGGTAAAAATAGTGTGCATGCTAAGAGCATAGGACAATTGTTGTTATAATTCAAGTAAGAAGTTGATTACCCGAAACAAAAAATAATGAGTAATCAATATGGTGATTAAATAAAAGGTGTTTTATTTATACTCAAAAGTTTGGGGCCATATAAGATTAGTATTATTCTTGTGTTTCACTTTGCATGTTTTGACTTCCCGAATAATAAGATTATTCAAACTCTCCACAGTCGCTCATACTTTGGAAGTAGGTATGAAAGAAGACTGTCATGAATCCGTCTGTAGATTGACTAAAGCATTTAGTCAGAGTAGAAGTTTGTTACAGAGTTCATGAGTGCTGCTATAAGATTAGAGTATTGGATTAAACCCACGCTCACTTGGATCGCTTCATGGATTTTATCATGAGTGATTGGTGAGACGGTAATATCTTATATTCTTGAAACCGAGATGTGTGAGTTGTATCTTACGAGTCGGTTACACATTGATAATATGTAAACGCACCAGTAACTTGGTGTTATAAAACGTATTGTTGTGTGTGATTCGGTGAGTGAGTACAAGCGAGCATTGAGTCGAAGGTTATCCGTTCCTTTTACCCAAAGTGGGATAAAGGCAATATATGTGGGCCCCTCAATGATTTAGTGATGAAACCCTAAGCACTTGGCCAAGCCGGGACTAAGTTGATGTGTTCAACTATAGTATGTTGTCAGTCGTCATAAATCGGAAATTGGGAAACAACACAAGAACAGAGAGTATGATTAAAATCCATGTCTCAGTTCATACGATATCTAGAATGGAGGAATATATGATCCCTTATCTAAAAGACAAGTTATAGATAAGAGCAGAGTTCGACAGCGTCTTTGAAAGCTACGATTACTAATCGGATTGTACTTACATTATAGTTACTAGACTTATCCAAGTGGGAGACTGTTGGATTAGTGTCTAAACCTATAACTATATTTGGTATGTACTTGACCCGGTTGTACATGGTCCTTTTGGGTTCCCTTCACCAAAGAAACTTGATAGGATGATTTATGGAGAAAGAGGATTAATTATGATTTATTAATATATTATATGAATAATATATTAAAGGAGAAATCATATTGTTTAATTAATATTAGTCAAGAATTAATTGATAGTTAGTTTTGTGACTAAAAGACATTAATTAAACTTAGGGGACTAGAATTGTAATTATAAGATAATTGCAATTGGGCTATGGATCACCTTGGAACATAGGTTGGACGAATTCTATGGGAAGCCCATAAAGAAATCGTCCAAGGGATGTTCTAAAGGGAGTCCATGGGCTGCTTAGGGCCTAAGCAGTCAAATTAGGGTTTCCTAGTTGAAAACCCTAATAGCCTCACTATATAAAGACCCCTATGGACCCAAAAACGTGGTGAACTCTCTTGGAAGAACCCTAGAACGTTTTTGGTGCTCCTCCTTCTCATAAGTCATTCTCTTGCTTGTGGTGTTTGTAAGCCATTAGAGGAGTGACACTTGTGACTCTAAGCTCCAAAGACAAGAAGATTCAAGCCATTGAAGAAGACGTAATCATCTAGATCTGATCTTATGTGATAATTTCGAAATGCATATGCTAGATTAGTGTTCTTGAGTCTTGGATGAATTACATGTACAATAGAGAAACCTAGATCCAAGCATCAAGGTTTGCATGAGCACATATGATGTTCTTTTGGCTCAAACCCATCACAACCAACCATGCATGCACTGGGGGGTCTCAATGCTATGTTGCACATAGTTAGGAGTACACACGACGTACTCCCCAGACTTCCACTCCTCACTTCATTTGGTCTTAATCCATTAAGGCAAATGCTATAACTACATATCTGAGCTGAATAGGGCATGTTACTTCATAAAGTTATGGACTTTAAGCCATATCATGACTAAACAAGTCTCAAACTCACAAACTCTAACCTTCTCAACACAAAAGTCCACATAACTCATGCGTGGAGAGGTTTTCATGATCAAGCTCCCATTTTTATCAATATAGACAACCAAATACACTTAAAAGGATAGGAGATATGCTCTGAAGTTCACCAAACTCACAAAGCTCCAAACATGGGACATAAAACCCTAAAAATGGACCCAGAACATGAACTAACACAACAATGAGCAAGTTTCGAACTTGATACCTCTGGAAGGTGCACCAACAAGAGTAGAGTTCAGATCCAAGTGCTATAAGCACAAGCTATCCTTCCTTTAAGGCTCTTTCACCAAAAGCTTCACAAGAACCTCAAATGACAACGCCACTATATATATATATATATATATATATATATATATATATATATATATATATATAGAGAGAGAGAGAGAGAGAGAGGTAGGTTCAAATGTTTCTCATATCTATTGTGTGCTAAAATGCACCAATAGGAATTTAGTATTAATTATATGTATATTAAATGTTATCCATACTTATAACTTATTTTTATGGAAACTAATTAAATGTGTCAATAATGTCAACAACAATATTCTTTCAGAATGAATTCATATCTAGAAGAATGAGTGTGTATTCCATCAGAATGACAGTGTATTCTAGTAGAATACACTATCGTTCTTCATATTCCATGCAACTTTATTGTATTTTAAATGAGTGAGTCCTGAAACAAAATACGAATTCATATATAAAAACCTAGATGCGAATTCATTCTGAAAGAATAGTATTGCTGAGATTAATGACAGATTTAATTAGTTTCCATAAAAAGAGAATTATAATTACAGATATTATTTAATATACATATAATTATGGAAATTAATTAATATCTATAATTATTTAATTAAATAATGACTTAATTTACTAAATTTCCTATTGGTGCATTCTAGCACACAATAAATGTAAGAAACAAAATAACCTAGCCCTATATATATATATATATATATATATATATATATATATACATATATATATATATATGTGTGTGTGTGTGTGTGTGTGTGTCATGTAACATTTCCAAATACCAATTTATGGTATACTAGTAGTGCATCTGCGCAAAGCGGTGGCGCCAAATAGTTTCGGGGCGGTAATTATCTCATTTCGTTGAATAGTTTCCTTGTGGCAATTTGATCAAACCATAAAAACAAGATACAAAATATTGATAATTCTTTCATTTCTACAATTAAACGTTGAGAAATAAATGTACGTGTTACTTCCTTATAAATATTAAATCTACATTCATGCATGTTTGTTCTTTTAGAGCACCAATAGATAAAAGTCAATGCATAAATATAATGACATGCTCTATAATACACATCTAATGATTTTACACGATACATATTGTAACAATTTTAAAATAATGAGTTCTTAATTATACCTTATTAATCATATAAGACTTCTTTGTACACTACATTTGATGTGTAGATTGCATCATGATCGAACCTTTTTTCTGGCTTTACTAATACCTTTGTATCAACACGCGATATTCCTCTAGATAAGGCCACATAAAGTTGGTCATGTGAGAATACCGATTCTGGTAGATAAACTCCCATGTTTGGAATTGTTTGTCCTTGAGATTTATTGATCGTCATCGAGAAAATGAGGCGAAGTGGAAATTTCTTTCTCTTCAATTTGAATGGGAGCATGTCATCATTAGACAGACATAGAGGAATTCTTGGCCAAAACACATTTTTTCCAGCATGCTGACCAACAACTATTTCTGCATTAATGACATTTTGCTAGAAAGCTCTACATATCAATTTGGTACAATTACGTAATCCATTCGAAGGATCGATATTTCGTAATAGTATCATTGGACAACCAATTTTTAACCAAAGATAATGAGGGGGAAGACCACTAACATTCAGCGAGTTCAAGAACTTCGTCAGATATAAGTTATTACTATAGTCTTCCGCTTCATCATAACTGTAGCAAACTTTTTTCTCTCCTGAAAACCGCTCGATCATTTGGTCATTTATCTCATCAACACTTTCATTTTTAGTTGTCAATATTACCCTAGAAATGATAAATTTTGAATCATCTTCATTGAATTGCAAAGAAGGAATGATTGCATCAATAAGAGCATCCACTGAGTTAGCTTTATTAGTGTATTTAATATCCATGTCATCAGGTATGCGAATAAAGCTCTCGTCCACTGTTTCCTCATTTCCATCACCGACCTGTATAAAAAAATTTGAAAACCATGGGCCGGTTACTGCTCTCATGTTGATAGTTAACCGAAGCCTTTAAATCGATGGCCAAAGAGGTGACATTCGTAAGCTAGAGTCTTCAATTTGTGCTCGCGTGCCATGTTTTACAACCGACAACACCTGTCTAAAGTCACCTCCCATAATCATTATCTTTCCACCGAACGAGAGTTTCTCACCTGTGATGTCTTGCATTGTTCGATCAACTGCCTCCACTGCTTTCCTCTAAGCTATTGATGCTTCATCCCATATGATTACCTTTGCCTCACGAAGTAGATGATCTGCCCCACTTTGTTTATTTATTTTGCACGTCAAGTTATTTTCAAGATTAAGGGGAATTTTAAATCTCGAGTGGGCTGTTCTCCGTCCTGGCATGTTATTAGCCGCAACACCTGACGTAGTTGTCGCAAGTGCAATGAGACCATGGGCACAAATATTAGCTAATAAAGCTCTGTACAGAAACGTCTTTCCAGTTCCACCAGGACCATCTATGAAGAACATACCCATAATGTTTTCTTCCATGCGCCTCATTATCTCATCATATGCGAATTTCCAGTTAGGATTGAGAGATTCTTTTGTATGTAAGTCTTTGTTTTCCACAAGTATAGATTATTCTTCTTGCACCTCACGACAACCTCTTGCTTGTAAATTAATGTCTTCATTCACATCTAGAAGACCGTAATCACTAAGTTTCTTTCCCAAAGATTGTAGGAAGACTCTGATGTCGATGAGGACCATATTTTGGACTCGTTCAGAACACACATATTATTTCCTATAATATTCAGAAAAAGAATCATAGTTGTCACACCATAACTTACGAACATCGCCCGGTTCACAAAAAATCAATATCGTAGCTAATAGCCTTCTAAGGGTATTGGGGAATTGAAATAAGGAAGCCTCTGCAAGACATTGGGACAAGTTATCATCAGTGTCTATTAATCCTCTCTCAAGAGCCGTATTTTGAAATGTAGGGTGTAATACACCGTTGATTGTGTATATATCTTCAAAGCAAGTAGGCCCAGTAATATGACATAAAAGCAGGCGTAGGTAGTACCTCTCTCCTTCAGCTGGATTAGCATAAACCAGTCTTCCTATCATTGATTTTAGTTTTCGGGGACTCCAACGATGTGTGCTCAAATTCCATGTAAAATGTTTGGGGAAATCCTTGTACATATATTTTCTAGCATTGGAGTCTTCTTTATTCTTCTCGAAAAATGCCATAAAAGTTGAATTCTTATCTTTCTCCCTTTCAACAATATCTTCCATTCTATCACCATATTTGAACCTAACTAACTGTTGATTTGGTAGATGTATTTGCAAAGCCATCCACAAGGGTGGATCTGAGAAAGTGGAAAGCTAAAAATCCGCCAAATCGCCTAAGGGGGGCATACATAACGCACATCTTGAAACCTGCGTATTTCATTAATCGTGTCATTTTGTCTGTCTTGATCAATATGGATAACTTATTTATCATGACCCTTATAAACATACTTGAAGATGTACTTCACAGATTTTATATCGAATAAACCTCAATGTTGATATGACAATTTAACATCATTAGCAACTTTGGGCTGTATGGAGCCACCCATCTATTATCCAACTTTGCAATGCTTATATTCACCTTGTGATGTTTTGTCGTTGAATTTCCTAGGATACCTGAAACGACATTTTTTGGGAACACCCTCCATATGTGGACTTTTTTCTTGTAAACTACCACGAGGACCATGAATCATATGATTTTTAACCAGATCATGCATTTCGGAATACGTAATTGGATCTGGAATTTCGGCGCACACGATTTTATAATAATCGTCTGGATTGGTCATCTTATGTGCATATCTCATTATTAGGAAGAAATATACATTTGGCAATCCACGCTTTTGAAAATCTACCACATATACATGTGCTCCTACCTCACCAATGATATTCCTCTTCAACAATTGTACCTTGAGATCCTCTAATTTAGCACAAAAAACTCTTGCAACAAGAGTTGGTCGATCTTGAGCTGTTTGTCTAGGGCAATAACTCATCTACAATTTCTTTCCAATTTGAGTTGCATGTCATTGTAAGGAATTCCCATCCTCTTGAACTAAGATCATGGCATCCAGAAATTGATTTCGCATGTCACGTGGGCCTTCGATGAAACTTGAAGGTAACACAACTCGTTGTCTAACCATACTTGTTTGACCCTCACCGGCATTAAAGCATTCAACAATACTTTGGTATAAATCAGCTCTGATTTTGGTTTGGTTTTTTTCACAAAAAACCAAAGTGAAGTCTCAACCTTTATGTACGTATCTACCATAAATTGTTGGAACAATCTCCCTCCCAACAGAATCACGTTATGATTTGATCGTATCTGGAACTTGTAACAATAGTACTCGCACATAGTTACAGTATTCTCCCACTTATTGAATTAGAATGTGCGATATAATAATTTACATTATACTTATAAATTTTTTTTATGTGTATGCATAAGGTAATAGTTGTTATTTGTAATAAAAATGTAAAATATAATTTAAGGCATACCTTCAAAATCCTCGCCAACGTTTTCATTTTCAGTAATAATCTCATCTATGGAGACTCCCTGTCTTGGTATTTTATGATGCCATCCAAACTCTCCGTTGCGAAAGAATAAAGGATAAGACAATGGATCATAATAACCATAGTGATGTTGAATTGTTTTAGTATGGTCTGACCTACCATACACAATAATACTTCTCTTATATGCAGTGTGTTGTCATTGCCTTCAACCCAAATACCAGCAACCTATGTAAATGTGTGGTTTAATAACGTGAATAATCTGTATATCTTTCATAATAAATATGACACATTTTATTTTAAATAACATAAAGATAAGTAATAGCATTCACGCCTCAGATGTGGTTGGCTTATTGTACACCCTCTGGTCAAGTTTCACTGATTCAGAGTCGCTCTATAATTTTCAAGCAGACCTAGATCTGAAAGACGTCAAAATTTTCTAACATATGGGTTCAAAGAAAGAATACGAATAAGTTTTTCAATTATTTTTTATCAACATTCGGGTGCTTACCTCTCTATCTATCTATCTATCTATCTATCTATCTCTCTGATAATTCATTTTGACCATCATAAAAGTATAACTGCAAGTACTTCGACTCGCCTTCCCTTGGAATTAGCTGATCAATATTATGATAGAATGTTCCGTGCGCACAAAAAGTATACACTCCATAAGTCATAGTCGCCAATTCTTTATCTACCTTGACACCCAATGATGTGAATGAAAAATTTGAGTTGTACGCCCTTATGTTGTACCTGAAAACTTCTTCTAGTCGATCTTGCTTTGTGAATAGTTGGAGCAATTATGTGGGAATAAGGGAGTATGCTAGTCTTATCCTCCCACTCTTGCAACAAAAGGTAGGGAATTCAAATTGTATTCGTTTTGCTCCACAATGAACACAAGGATTCTGAGCTTTGAAGACACGATGTTCCATAGGGATGTTTTTGTAAACAAAATCATATAGATCTTGTCACAACCCCAAACCAGAATGGCGGAAACATTCGGGGGTGGATGACTTCACTTAGTATCATAACAATTAAATATTGTAAAGAACGTAACACAACCATCATATATATAATAAAAACGTAAATTTTTGCGTTATACATGTTTCCAAAAGAATATTACAATATGATGATGTAAAATGTTTAATAATAAACGCCCTTAGCGTTCCTTCTTCAAAAGCTTGTAGTTACTTGTATTACTGATTCCCTGAGAAATACAAGTGGTTTCGAAAAAAATGTCAACAATAAAGTTGGTGAGTTCATAAGTGTTTTGTATTGAAAAGAATGTCTTTATGGAAGAAAATCGATGAACGTGGTTTTCAGAAAATCCAATATTTTCCATATATAGTTTGAAAAGTTCCCAAAGTTGGAAGGCGTTAGTATCTTTCGTAATTGAATGATAAAGATAAGTTTGTACTCAAAATAATGTAAATACTGAATGAATGTATGAATCTCGTAAATCAAGCTTGTTTTTATACTTTGGTTTGAGTCTTATAACCATACTATTGACACAGATTGCCTATAACAACATTCTTCAGGTGTTGTAGTGTTATGACATTTGTCACCCCAGACCTGTCGGTCTAACTGTAGCTAACAGTTTAGGTGCGGGGTTGTCAATCCCGTATAAATCTATACACAAGTATCACGTTCTCCCTCCAAGAGATTATGGCTTATAATACAGGACTTGAAATGCATGCATAAAAGTACGTTAAAGTTGAATATCTCACATCACTTAGTATAAATAGATTTATGATAAGAAAGTATTTATTTCACTTTAGAAGAAAGTATTTCCTTTTTCAAGATGTATACGTAAGAATGCATGAATAACTCGCAAACAATACCCATTATAGTCTTTAAGAAAGTAAGTTCCATTTGGTGAAAATAACTTGATGATATACTAACTTTATACGTAAAGTAAGATGTTGGTATCGAATAATAATAAGATAGATATTGCATTTATATAAAACGATATGTTTTCTTGTATTGTACTTGTATTCCCCCCCCCCCCCCCCTAAAACATGAAAAGACTTGAAAAGTAGGGGTATGAACTCACTTGTTCGGTTTGAAGAGAGTGGGACTAGAGTCGAGCAGAACTTCAACCGCGGAAAGCTGCGTCTTCGAGCTTCTCAGGGATCTCGGTAGCGTAGAACCTTCGTCGGGGGCTCGGGTGCGGAAATCGAGGGTGTCGGTACGGCCTCTGGTGCTTGCAAGTGTATGAGAGTAAGTGTGAATTTGGGAAATGTATGTTAAAATCCGGAGCTTATGCCTTCTATTTATAGGGCTGAAATTGTGAGTACGCTGGGCGTACTACCGGAGTACGCTGGGCGTATGCGTTACGCTGGGCGTACTTCGGTTACGCTGGGCGTAACTTTGCGTCATGGCTTACGACTCGAGTCTAGCTAGGCATAGAGTTGTAGCCGATGAGACTCGACCATGCACCTGAGTACGCTGGGCGTACTCCTGAATTATGTTGGGTGTAATCCTGGCTTCTATCTTCTAAATTCCGTAGCTTTCGCGTACGGGCTCCGTTTTTCGAGTTCTTTATATCCACGCGTAGGTGAGATTATGCTCTACAACTTTCATTTAGACTCCGTCGGCTAGGTTTGACTTTATTTTTAATGTTATGTTTTTAATAGGCCGGGACTGCTAAAGTCTGTTAAAAATTCATAGTTTCTTTATCCGACGTCGGTTTTTGTTTGTCTTTTTATCATCTTACTCCTATTGTGGAGACCTTCAACTTTCGTTTAGGTTGCATTAGCTAAATATCGCTCGGTCTTCAATTTGAGTTTTTAGCCCTCTACTATTGTTACGAAACTTAGACAATTCGTAACTTCTTCATACAAGGTCCAATTTGGGCAATCTTTTTATGTACGTTTACAGTTTAACGAACTCTACAACTTTTGTTTAGATACTTAAGGCTAAAATGCATTTTATTGTAATTTCACTTTTTACGTTAAATAGTGTTTTACCGGGTGTGTCGTAAATATTTGAGTGGTTATAGTTTCTTCAATATAACCCGGTTTCGAATGTTCTTTATGTTTTTGGAAACCTTGGCACGATATCTAACATTTGATGCATCCCAATTTAGATATTTTGAACACTCTATTTTTGAGGTTAATTTCGTTGATTCCAAATAGTTTTCGTTGTATTTGACTTTTGAGTGTTACATTGCTTTTGGAAAAATATATGGTTGTCACATCATTCCCCCTGTTAGAAAAAATTTGATCTCGAAATTTAATCTAAGACTGAGTTTACAGGTTAGGGAAGAGATACGGGTACTTTTGTTTCATCTGATCCTCGCGTTCCCAGGTGTATTCAGGTCCTTGCTTGGCGTTCTAGCGGACCTTTACAATAGGTATGCGGCTTTGTTTAGTCCTTTTAATTTCCCGATCCATGATCTCTACTGGTTCTTCTACGAATTGGAGATTCTCATTTATTACAATTTCGTCCAGAGGGATGTCAAGGGTCTCATCGGACAAGCACTTCTTTAGGTTTGATACGTGAAAGGTAGAGTGTACGTTGTGGAGTTCCTGAGGTAATCGAAGTTTGTAAGCCACTAGACCGATCCTGGTAAGGATCTCGAATGGTCCAATGTATCTTGGGTTCAGTTTCCCACGCTTTCCGAAACGTATTAACCCTTTCCAGGGCGAGACTTTTAGTAGGACACGGTCTCCAACCTGGAATTCCAAGGGTTTTCGTCTTTTATCTGCGTAACTCTTTTGTCTGTCCCTTGATGCTTTCAGTCGTTCCCGGATCTGAACAATCTTCTCCGTAGTGTCCCTTATAATTTCTGGCCCAGTGAGTGTGTTGTCTGTTGCTTGCCCTTTTGCTAGTTGCGTGTCCCCTACTTCAGCCCAGCACAGAGGCGATCTGCATTTACGGCCGTATAGTAGAGGGATTCAAATGGGGTAGCCTTGATGCTAGTGTGGTAGCTATTGTTGTACGAGAACTCGACCAAGGGTAGATGGGTGTCCCATGCTTTGCCAAAATCGATTATGCAAGATCTCAACATATCTTCTAGGGTTTGTATGGTTCTCTCACTCTGGCCGTCAGTTTGCGGGTGATAAGGAGTACTCATGTCTAGTCTTGTTCCTAGAGATTTTTGCAGCGACTGTCAGAACCTTGAGGTGAATCTACTATCTCGGTCCGAGATAATGGATATGGGCACACCATGTAGCCATACAATCTCCCTGAGGTATGTTCTAGTTAGTTTCTCCAATTTATCCGTTTCTTTGATTGGTAGGAAATGCGTTGATTTAGTTAACCTGTCGACGATCACCCTGATGGTGTCGTGCCCGCTTGCTGTCTTGGGTAATTTGGTTATGAAATCCATGGTTATCCGCTCCCACTTTCGTTCGGGTATTTCTGGTTGTTGCAACAATCCCGAGGGCTTTTGGTATTCCACCTTGACTTTGGCGCACGTCAGACATTTGCTCATGTAGGTAGCAATTTCGGCCTTCATGTTCGGCCACCAGTACAGTTTCTTGAGGTCGAGATACATCTTATCCGAGCCAGGATGTATGGAGTATCATGTCTTATGGGCTTCGTTCATGACGACTTCTCTGAATCCGCCGAACTTCGGTGTCCAGATCTGATCCATGAAGTAACGAACTCCATCATTCTTGACTTCAAGCTTCTTATCCATTCCCCTTAAGGCTTCCCCTGTCACATTTTCAGATCTTAAGGCTTCTACTTGGGCTTCCCTGATTTGTGTGGACATGTGTGAGTGGATTTTCATAGTTAGAGACTTCACTCTGCGGCCCGAGTATTCCTTCCAGCTGAGTGCGTCGGCCACCACGTTATCCTTTCCGGGATGATATTGAATTTCGCATTCGTAATAGTTTAGTAGTTCTACCCACCGTCTTTGTCTCATGTTGAGTTCTTTCTGGTTGAGGATATGCTGGAGACTTTTATGATCGGTGAAGACTGTACATTTCGTGCCGTAGAGATAGTGTCTCCATATCTTTAGAGCGAAAACGACTGCTCCTAGCTCGAGATCGTGCGTTGTGTAGTTTACTTCGTGCGTCTTTAGTTGTCTTCAGGCGTAGGCGATGACCTTCCCTCGTTGCATCAGGACACACCCAAGTCCTTGGTTTAACGCATTACAATAGACCACGGAGTCTTCTGTTCCTTCTGGTAAGGTTAGAATGGGCGCACTACATAAGGCTCGCTTTAGTGTTTGAAACGCGATGTCTTGTTTTTCTCCCCAGTCGAAGGTCACGCTCTTCTGAGTCAAGGTGGTAAGTGGCTTAGCAATCTTCGAAAAGTTTTGTATAAACCTTCAGTAATATGTGGCGAGTCCCAAAAATTGCCGGATTTCTGTTGGGGTTCTTGGGATCATCCAATTTTCTGTTGCCTTGATCTTAGAAGGATCCACATGTATCCCTTCTTTGCTTACCACGTGACCTATGAAATCTACTTCCTGAATCCAAAACTCACACTTTGAAAATTTTGCATATAGCTTTTCTGCCCTCAATGTTTCCAAGACTTGGCAGAGGTGTTGGTTGTGTTCTTCCTTGCTTCTTGAATAGATGAGTATATCATCTATGAACACGATCACGAATTTATCCAGGAAGGGACGACATACCCGGTTCATTAAGTCCATGAACACTGCTGGTGCATTTGTCAATCCAAAGGGCATCACTACAAACTCGTAGTGACCATAGCGTGTTCGGAATGCCGTTTTGGGGATGTCTCCTTCCAGCACTCGCAGTTGGTGATAACCGGATCTTAGATCGATTTTTGAGAAGTAGCTTGCTCCCTGTAGTTGGTCGAACAAATCGTCTATGCGCGGTAGGGGATATCGGTTCTTGATCGTGAGTTTGTTCAGTTCCCGGTAATCGATGCACATGCGAAAAGATCCGTCCTTCTTCTTCACGAATAGGACCGGTGCTCCCCATGGTGAGAAGCTCGGTCTGATAAAGCCCTTGCTCAACAGCTCGTTTAATTGACTGGACAGTTCCTGCATCTCGGTTGGGGCTAGACGGTAAGGCGACTTTGTTACTGGAGTAGTTCCGGGAATTAAGTCGATTCTGAACTCGACTTGGCATTCTGGTGGGATCCTTGGAAGATCTTCTGGGAAGATGTCTGGGAAGTTGCAGACATCTGGAATGTCTTTAATGTTCTTCGGTTCTTGTTTCTGGTCTACTACGTGGGCTAGAAAGGCATGATATTCCTTGCGAAGATATTTTTGTGCTTTAACACAGGAGATGATTTGTAATTTTGTACTAGGTTTTTCACCATAAATGACAAGAGTTTCGCCGTTTGGCAGATTGAGGCGAACGACCCTTTCGTGACAAAGTATATCGGCATGGTGAAGACTTAACCAGTCCATACCGATGATGACATCAAAACTTCTTATCGAAATGGGCATAAGATTGATTTGAAATAAGTGCTCGTTTAAATTTAATTTGCACCCTACGTACATATCGCTTGCGCTTTCCGTTTTACCGTTTGCCATTTCTACAGTGAATATTTTATTGAGTGGTTGGGGTTTTTGATTAAGTAGATGTTTGAATTTATGACTCACAAAACTTCTCTCCGCACCGCAGTCAAAGAGTCTGCATGCATAAATGTTGTCGAGGAGAAACGTACCCGTAACCACCGTGGGGTCAGCTATTGCTTCAATTTGACCTATTGCCAGCACTCTCCCAACACCACCAACATTCTTTGTCTTGGGGCAATCCCTCTTGAAGTACCCGGTTTCTCCACACCCATAACATGCCTGGCTTATCCCAGTATCAGGAACTTGAGTGATTGGTCGTGTCGGTGCCTTACAAAAATGGGCAGTGTGCCCTTTCCTGTCGCAGTTTTTACAGTGCATTTCGCGGCAATTACTGTGGTGATGGTAGTTGCATTTGCTGCACTTTGGCAGTTCCCAACATATTGTTTTGTTGGCGTAGGGGTAGCAAGAGTTGTAGTGGGAGCAGTAGCGGCATGAACCGCCACCATTTGTTTCTTTGAAGGTTCTTGCGAAGTTTGCCCCTTTCTCTTGTTCCAGAATTTCTTCTTGCTGTTGTTGTTGGCATTGTTATCTTTGTTGTTGTTCCCTTTGGTTGGTTCAGCGACGATAGCCGTGACGCCTTGACAGACACCATGATCAACGAGAGATTGCGCCAGTTCTTTGGCGCTGTCGAATGTCATGGGTTTGGAGGCTAACACACTCCCTCGAAGTTGGGGTGATAGTCCCCAGATATACCTTTCCACCTTTTGGCTTTCCAGGATCAACATTCCTGGGCAAAGTATTATCAAGTCACTGAATCTGTTGGTATAGTCCACGATGTCCGAACCTACCATCGTAAGGCCGCACAGTTCCTGTTCAAGCTTCTGAATCGCACCTCTTGGGCAGTACTCTCGTAGGAGCATTCGTTTCAGATTTTCCCAACCCATGGAGTTCGCCACTACTAGGGTTAGTGCCTTGACATGGTCGTTCCACCACGTTAGGGCTCGTTCGGAGAAAGTAAAAGCGGAAAATTTTACTTTGCTTTCTTCAGGGCAAGCGCAAATTTTGAATACAACTTCCGTTTTCTCTATCCATTGGGATAGAGCCATCACTCCCCCAGTCCCATAAAAGGGAATAGGTTTTCCGTTGGTGAAGTCTTTGTAAGTACATACTCTGGAACAGCCTTGGCTTTGGCCATTTGTACAGCTGTTTGTTCCTCCTCCTGACCCGTTGTTGTTCATTTGAGCCATCGTTTCCGTTACAGCGGCGGTTACAGCAGTTTGGAACATAGCAGCATCCATAATTGGAGGAGGTGGTGGAGGTGGTGTTGGAGATGAGTTTCTGCGTGCTGATCTACGAGGAGGCATGTTCTGGTAGAGAAACACTATAAGTTTCTAATGATTTGACAATCGTGTGCTAGAGGGTTAGTTGTATCTTGTAATTTGTTTTGACTTTAGTTCAAAGTAGATGTAACAATTTAGATAATCCCATAAGTTTCGAGAGGTATGTAAAGAAGTACTTCATATTTATATATATGTCACACATACGGTGTGTTACATTATGCTTCGTATTTTAGGAAAATTTGACATTTCTAGAGGCCTCCGATTACAAGTTCAAAGGAAATAAGAAAAACTTTATCCGAGGTCCTATTCTATATCAAAATTGTTGGAGTTGGGCAAGTTCTACTTGCGGCGTGTTGTGCTTTTGGAGCTAGACTCGGCATCCGACTGTTTGACTCCCATTAGGCGCCTTTCAAGAACTGCTTGTTGTTCCTTCATCTCTCTTATTTCTGCCAGTGCTGTCACCATTTGGTTTTGAAGCGTTCCTGTGTGGAGTTGGGTACTTTCGTGTAGTCCGTCCAGACGACGGATGTCTGCGGCGTTACCCTGTGTAGCAGCATTGACCTCACGGATTCTGGCCGCTTGCATGTCCGACTGGTAGTTCTGGGTGGCTATTGTGCCCACAAGGACGGGAAGCGCTCGATCAGCTGAGCCTCCTCCACTGACATTGTAAAAATCCTGACACATGCCGAAGGGAGGGCGTACACCTAGTTGACGGCTCCAATGGTAGAGGTGGCTTCCCCAGATGGGAATGGGACTTGGGTGATATGGTCTAACTTCGGGAGGATGAGGGACAGGAGGGTTGATTACTTCCGGCTCGGAGTTTGTTCCATCAATATCTTCTTCTTCCTCCTCGACCTCCTCGTCGACTTCGAATTCCTCTCCGACTTCAACTTCGAATTCTTCTTCGACTTCCTCTTCGGTTTCCTCCGGGTCTTCTTTCGGGTCTTCTTCTATCCATCCGTCGTTGCCTTGGTTTAGGTAGTAGGGATCTCTCGGTATATGGAATCCGACCAGTTGTATGTACTAGGATAGAGGTATGAGAATTTTATAAGAAAAGAAATTTCTATTTAGCGGCATCCTAAGCTTAACTACATCTTATGGTGTGCAGGTTTTTCATTGTCCTATTATTTTATAACAATTCCCCTATAGTATTTCAAATTTGCGAGTCTAAAAATTTTATTTGGAAAGTTTTTGACTTGTTGTCCACTACGACTATTCCTCGACGTACGTTGGTCAAATCCAAGATAAATATAGTTGATCAGGCTATATTTATTCTCAATTTGATTACATACCTCGAGGCCCAATCGTAGTGTCGCAACTTGTCTTAATACTTTTTAGAAAATTTTGTTATGATACGAGACCGATGCATGCGAGTAAAAATGTATATTTTTAAAAGAAAATATTTTGTTTATGAAAACGTTTTGTCAGAGGGTTTTTGGTCCCCTTTGCATTTATAGTTTGTATATCTTATGTGGTTCGATATACTTAGTTCACTATAAACAATGCTCTGATACCAATCTGTCACACCCCTAAACCAGAATGGCGGAAACATTTGGGGGTAGATGACTTCACGTAGTATCATAACAATTGAATATTGTAAAGAAAGTAACACAACCATCATATATATAATAAAAACGTACATTGTTGCGTTATACATGTTTCCAAAAGAATATTACAATATGATGATGTAAAATGTTTAATAATAAATGCCCTTAGCGTTCCTTCTTCAAAAGCTGGTAGTTACCTGTATTACTGATTCCCTGAGAAATACAAGTGGTTTCGAAAAAAATGTCAACAATAAAGTTGGTGAGTTCATAAGTGTTTTGTATTGAAAAGAATGTCTTTATGGAAGAAAATCGATGAACGTGGTTTTCAGAAAATCCAATATTTTCCATATATAGTTTGAAAAGTTCCCAAAGTTGGAAGGCGTTAGTATCTTTCGTAATTGAATGATAAAGATAAGTTTGTACTCAAAATAATGTAAATACTGAATGAATGTATGAATCTCATAAATCAAGCTTGTTTTTATACTTTCGTGTGAGTCTTATAACCATACTATTGACACAGACTGCCTGTAACAACATTCTTCAGGTGTTGTAGTGTTATGACATTTGTCACCCCAGACCAGTCGGTCTAACTGTAGCTAACAGTTTAGGTGCGGGGTTGTCAATCCCGTATAGATCTATACACAAGTATCACGCTCTCCCTCCATGAGATTATGGCTTATAATACAGGACTTGAAATGCATGCATAAAAGTACGTTAAAGTTTGAATATCTCACATCACTTAGTATAAATAGATTTACGATAAGAAAGTATTTATTTCACTTTAGAAGAAAGTATTTCCTTTTTCAAGATGTATATGTAAGAATGCATGAATAACTCGCAAACTATACCCATTATAGTCTTTAAGAAAGTAAGTTCCATTTGGTGAAAATAACTTGATGATATACTAACTTTATACGTAAAGTAAGATGTTGGTATCGAATAATAATAAGATAGATATTGCATTTATATAAAACGATACGTTTTCTTGTATTGTACTTGTATCCCCCCCCCCCCCCCCTAAAACATGAAAAGACTTGAAAAGTAGGGGTATGAACTCACTTGTTCGGTTTGAAGAGAGTGGGACTAGAGTCGAGCAGAACTTCAACCGCGGAAAGCTGCGTCTTCGAGCTTCTCGGGGATCTCGGTAGCGTAGAACCTTCGTCCGGGGCTCGGGTGCAGAAATCGAGGGTGTCGGGACGGCCTCTGGTGCTTGCAAGTGTGTGAGAGTAACTGTGAATTTGGGAAATGTGTGCTAAAATCCGGAGCTTATGCCTTCTATTTATAGGGCTGAAATTGCGAGTACGCTGGGCGTACGCGTTACGCTGGGCGTACTTCGGTTACGCTGGGCATAACTTTGCGTCATGGCTTACGAATCGAGTCTAGCTAGGCATAGATCTGCAGCCGATGGGACTCGCCCCTGCACCTGAGTACGCTGTGCGTACTCCTAAATTACGTTGGGCGTAATCCTGGCTTCTATCTTCTAAATTCCGTAGCTTTTGCGTACGGGCTCCATTTTCGAGTTCTTTATATCCACGCATAGGTGAGATTATGCTCTACAACTTTCATTTAGACTCCGTCGGCTAGTTTTGACTTTATTTTTAATGTTATGTTTTTAATAGGCCGGGACTGCTAAAGTCCGTTAAAAATTCATAGTTTTTTTATCCGACGTCGGTTTTCGTTTGTCTTTTTATCATCTTACTCCTATTGTGGAGACCTTCAACTTTCGTTTAGGTTGCATTAGCTAAATATCGCTCGGTCTTCAATTCGAGTTTTTAGCCCTCTACTACTGTTACGAAACTTAGAAAATTCGTAACTTCTTCATACGAGGTCCAATTTGGGCGATCTTTTTATGTACGTTTACAGTTTAACGAACTCTACAACTTTTGTTTAGATACTTAAGGCTAAAATGCATTTTATTGTAATTTCACTTTTTACGTTAAATAGTGTTTTACCGGGTGTGTCGTAAATATTTGAGTGGTTATAGTTTCTTCAATATAACCCGGTTTCGAATGTTCTTTATGTTTTTGGAAACCTTGGCACGATATCTAACATTTGATGCATCCCAATTTAGATATTTTGAACACTCTATTTTTGAGGTTAATTTCGTTGATTCCAAATAGTTTTCATTGTATTTGACTTTTGAGTGTTACATTGCTTTTGGAAAAATATAGGGTTGTCACTGATCCTCATTGAGGGGGTATACTCTAACTGCTCTTAGCCTATTTTGTTCCTTTCTTCGTTGATAATATTCTTTGTTATAAGTACTCGTCTTTTGAGCCGCACTTATAGCAGTGACCTCAACCATCTCCAATGTATTCTCTGCCAACAGTGTTGTAGATTAGCTGGTTCCTTCATCATTAGCTATCTTTCTCATTTTGTTCTCCTTCTATCTTGCATAATAGTTACCATTGTATCTTTTTCGGTTTTATACAATAATAATTTTTTTGATGAATATATACATAATATGAATGTAAATATATAATACATGCATATGTGTTTGTATACCTTTTTGTTAATCAGTACCATGTTGGCGAACATCATGATTTTCAATTTCCTTTTCCATAATCCTCATTGCATACTGTAATAAAAATGTAAAAAATAAGAATTTATTAGAAGGTATAAGATAAGAGTGGCGTAGGAGAGGAATTGAAAATTTGAATCTTAAAACCTAATGCTTTCAACATTAAAAACCTACCTTAGATAAAACTATCACCAAAAAATTATCTTAAATTAATATATGGTCAAAACTAAATAAACACCAAAAACCTACGTTAGGTAAAACTATCACAAAAAATTTCAACATATAAAACCTACCTTAGACAAAACTATCACCAAAAATTTATCTTAAATTAATATAAGGTCAAATCCATAGGGATGTTTTTGTAAACAAAATCATATAGATCCTCATGGAGGGGGTATACTCTAACTGCTCTTAGCCTATTTTGTTCCTTTCTTCGTTGATAATATTCTTTGTTATAAGTACTCATCTTTTGAGCCGCACTTATAGTAGTGACCTCAACCATCTCCAATGTATTCTCTGCCAACAGTGTTGTAGATTAGCTGGTTCCTTCATCATTAGCTATCTTTCTCATTTTGTTCTCCTTCTGTCTTGCATAATAGTTACCATTGTATCTTTTTCGGTTTTATACAATAATAATTTTTTTGATGAATATATACATAATAAGAATGTAAATATATAATACATGCATGTGTGTTTGTATACCTTTTTGTTAATCAGTACCGTGTTGGCAAACATCATGATTTTCAATTTCCTTTTCCATAATCCTCATTGCATACTGTAATAAAAATGTAAAAAATAAGAATTTATTAGAAGGTATAAGATAAGAGTGGCGTAGGAGAGGAATTGGAAATTTGAATCTTAAAACCTAATGCTTTCAACATTAAAAACCTACCTTAGATAAAACTATCACCAAAAAATTATCTTAAATTAATATATGGTCAACACTAAATAAACACAAAAAACCTACGTTAGGTAAAACTATCACAAAAAATTTCAACATATAAAACCTACCTTAGACAAAACTATCACCAAAAATTTATCTTAAATTAATATAAGGTCAAATCCAAAATAATAACACAAAAAATAAAAATAAAAAAACATCCACCAACAAATGTTTGACAACAAAATAGATCAATTCCTAAACAAACACACATTGAAAATATGAAAAATCAACCACAAAATGTCTCACACAAAATTAAAGATTCTTCTTGGCATAAGTCGAATGTTAGCTGCTTCCGGCATCATAACACTATGTTGGTTTACTCGGTTGAAATTAAAACGTTTAATGTAAATAGGATAATAATTAAAAAAAGGTTTGACTTAGTTAATTTCATATAACTATAAGTATGAAAATTTAAAAAATAGAAATCCCACTTACTCGCAGCCAAATGAACCAACTTTAATTGACAAGCATATATTATGTACTTTCTCTTCAACGGATAATAGATCATCACAATTTGGTGGCGTGCCCATTCCGTTATATGTAGCTTAACCTTTATTATATTCACCTTATTCATTTAAAAGTATGGTCAAAATTTGTTTAATGAATATGTGTTAGTAAAGATATATTTTAAGTGTATAACCAATAAACTTACGGTCCATCTTGGAGAAACAAAGTGAACGAATTTAATGCCCTTGGATGGCCAAACATACGCGAGTAGTTTACTTTCCCCCAATGATTTTTCCAACAACATCTAACAATCAAGATATTTAAAAAAACATTAACTTTTATTTTAAAATTTAGAATATGATTATAAAAAAGAAATTAGCAATTTAGTATACCGATCATCATTTTTCTGGATGTCCTATCGTCTTGTAGAGATCTGATGGAGGAAACAAATGGATAAACCGGAAACCATAAATTAGTAGTATCGGACCATCGATTAAACCATGTGTTAGTGCTTATGCGAATCATCCAATCATCGCGGTTAAAACTGTATCAGTATCCTTGATATCTCGGAAACTCTTAGTAGGTTGGTTGAATTTGGAAATGGTTCAAAGAGAACACATCTCCCAATAGATTCTCTCCATTGAAAAAGGGCTTCAAATGTGGAGGAACAACTCCTACCTTCTTATCTCTCTAATAGAGAAAATAATTAGTTAAATAAATTACATATATATATATATATATATATATATATATATATATATATATATATATATATATATATATACACACACACATAAAAATAAAGAAAAAAAATACCATTTTAAACTCACATTTCGATCGATAAGGATAATTAGCAATTTGTTCGTTGTAACATCTCTCCAAAAGAACTCCACTCGGACGGTGTTAGATTATACCATAAATGAGGGTTTAGTAGCAATGAAAATTCATCAACATAAGCGTGTTCATCCATGATTCTACAAAAAAATTCAAAAATATTGTATTTACAATTAAATTAATTAGATATAACTTAATGTGAAAATATTAACATTTACATAAAACTGGAAATGTTTATATGATAAATTATTTATATGCTCATCTTATATACAAGTCTCATTATTAGGAGGAAACATGTATGTATTAATTGTTTGGTCGGCCTTAACTATACCCTTATAAAATTAAAATATTATCAATGTCATTTGAGTGGGTTTCATGTTCAACCAAACATTAGATTTGAATTAATTTTAAATGAGAATCTATTTAAGATATCAATGATCCATATGTAAAAACCTTCTAAGGGAGTGAATTACCTATGAAGCAGCAGAGCTCGTTGAAGAAGAAACTGATATAAAACATTTTTTAACTTTACAAATATAAAAAAAGGTTATTGCAAATCAATGCAATCCTCACATTAGGACCATATTGCCCCTGCACATTGTTTTTATATTAATGAAATTCAATTTTTACAGTTTTATGACCATATTGCCCTGCACATTGTTTTTATATTAATAAGATTTAATTTTTACAGTTTTAGGACCATATTGCCCTTGCACACTGTTTTTATAATAAAAAAAATTCGATTTTTACAGTTTTAGGATCACATTCCCCGTGCACACTATTTATATATTAAAAAATCATTTTTTATAGTTGTAGGACGATATAGCCCTTGCACATTGTTTTTATACTACTAAAATTCATTTTTAATAGTTTTAGGACGATATTGCCCTTGCATATTGTTTTTACATTTAAAAATTTTAATTTTTAAAGTTTTAGGACGATATTGTGAAAAGGCTATAATAGTCAAATGAAAAAAGGGTATATTCTCTTGAAGTATATACTCAAATTAATTAGTAAAAATGAAAATACACATACACAAAAAAAAATGTTGAAGTCTCTATTTTTACAGTCATAAAAACACAAAGACACATTCACTCAATTACACAAGCACATAATGTCCCAACATATACATATACAAACCATACATATATACGATGTCACAAACAAATACATACATATATACATGTTATATACATGTATTATTGGAGACATAAGAACTTTATCATTACAAATGGAATAAGTTTATCACTTCAAACAGAAGAGAGAAGAATATTATCATTTGAAACAAATGAAGTCTATCACTTCAAACAGAAGAAGTAAAAAATAAAATATCATACACATTTCAAGCTATAACAGATAGAAGAAGTTAAAAGAATCTGAATTTGTGTCAAGAAATGCAATGCAATGCAATGAAGTAGTCTTCCCATTGCTGATTCCTTGTTGGTAAATTGTGCTGTAAGAGTAAAAAATAAGAACATATATTAGATTTATAAGTGGAATAAAGTATTATATGATGTATTTTCGGATACTGATAACCATTCCAAAATTAAGCAAATTAATATCATACCATAAATATTAACATTAACAAATATAATAAAATACTTTAAAAATTAATATAATAACTATCAAAAGTCATACCAAAAATATTTTAAATCATACCACAATTTATCATATTATTATATTATTTTAATTAAGATAATATCATACTAAAAACACTAACATTTACAAATATATTAAAAATTTAAAAATCAATATAATAATTGTCAAAAGTCATACAAAAAATATTTTACATCGTAACAATATTATCATTTTATTATAATACTAGTTTATAACTCGTGGGAACCACGGTTATAAAATTAATCAAACTTTTATAGTAAAAACTAAAAATTATTAATAAGTTATTTTACATAAATTATTAATTTAAGAGATATTTTTTATTAGTTATGTGAAATTATAATCATTGATTCAAATAAATATATAAAATTAATTTTTAATGTATATTAGATATTTTTTATTTGTGAATTAATGAAAACAATAATTTAAAATTTAAAATTTAAAATAGAATCACATTAATGAGGAGGTCTAATAAATTTAAAATGAAAACTAATAGGTTGACAAGTGGCAACACATTAATTAAAATGTCTAATATGGTGACACATGACAAAAAAACTACTCTTTTATTAGTATAGATTTTAACTTAGATAATATCATACTAAAAATAGAACAAAAATTAGGAGTTGTTCTTTGCCAGGTGTCACACTCATGATGTATTCGGCATTTAAAAGTGCAACGGTTTCACTTTTGTCCATGGAAGTTGGAATTGGCATTCTGTTTGCTACTACCGTATCCAGCATAAACAAGTATTTAACACAATAATTTAAAAGATATCATTTTAAAAGAATAATAAATTTTCAGTAATCTTCATGAAAACATACCTGATTAACTGTTGAAACAAAAGGATACTAAAAACCTATAGTTTTTAAATGTTATATACTTTCCAGCAAAAGATACTAAATAATACCTTTTTAGTATTTGCCTTGGGAATAGATTTTTACAGTTTTTAAAAGAAAATATAATGATGAGTAACCGTTCATAATTTCATATTTGTTCTTATATTATGGAAAAAATTCTAAAAATTCCATCAAACCATCTTAAAAAATAGTAAAAAAAAGTGTTTCAATTATTTTTTTAAGATCGGGTATGACTGGTTGACAATCAAACTAATTTTTCATATTTTATTTGTCACTAAACTTTTTGTTTGTACGAGCAATTAAAAAATTATTATTTTTTGTTTCTTCCAACCCAGTTTATTTATAC
This sequence comes from Lactuca sativa, assembly GCF_002870075.4. Taxonomy (NCBI): domain Eukaryota; kingdom Viridiplantae; phylum Streptophyta; class Magnoliopsida; order Asterales; family Asteraceae; genus Lactuca; species Lactuca sativa. The sequence continues at coordinate 39,724,363 of NC_056628.2, forward strand.
GAACTTAGATATTTTTTAAATCTTAAAAGTTTGTAAGTTATCTAAAAAAATAAAATTTAATGACAAAATATCTAAGGGTCAAAATAAATCAGAAGTATGATGAATCTTTTGGATTTCTTTGCATTAAACAGATAATTGATAAAGCATTGTGTGTTTGCAGCTGAAGGAACACCACTACCTAGCATGAAGCGAACGTCTCCTCCAAGTATAAAACGTATCTTCTTAAAAACAATAGCATCCCAGAATAGATCAGGTTATAGACATATTTAAAACGACTTTACATGCTTGAAATTTATTTCCTTTAGAACAACTTTACATCTGTGAAACTTATCTCAACAATTCAAGTAGGCAAGAGTGAAAATGTATGAGAAATCATGACCTAATTAGGGCTTATTCTTATAGAGTATCCTGAGAAATTGAAATTCAAACAAACACTTACGGCTTTCTCGTGAGCAATTATTCTGAAACTACACGCATCAATCGACGAACAAACGCGACCGTGTCAGGAGGGTGTAGGTAGCGACGGCTTCAAGAGGCTGGCAGTTACGTTCATTTGCCAGAGATTGAAGAGAGTATACGGGGGACAGAAGGGAAATATGAGAAACGGCAGCTGAAGTGTAAAGGAATTTAGGGGGTGTTTGACTTAGCTTTTTAGAGGCCAAAAGTTTTTTTTCCAAAAAGTTACAAAAAGTCGGTTTTCCTGACTTTTCCAAAAAGTTGATTTTTCTTTTTTCCAAAATCCAAAAGTTGATTTTAAAAGTCTTTTGCCAAACATCTTTTGGCTTTGATCTTTTACTAAAAGTTCATTTGGCATATAAAAAGCTAAGCCAAACACCCCCTTAGTGTTTTTCACAAAAGGAAAAAAAAAGTATACGATGTCAATTAAGTAGTAAGCATAACATGTATTTGGTTTTGTACCTCTTAAATTTCTAGAAAAAGTATAATATGTTTTATATAATAATAATGATAAAGATATGACAAATTTAGATACTTGTTATATATAAACCCCCAATTCTTTATATGTTTTATATAATAGTAAAGATATGACAAATTTGGACACTTGTTATATATAAATCCCCAATTCTTTATATAATTCATAATCGTACATTGTGTGTCAATTTTGAAATTTAGATACTATGGTTAACAAATTAACAACTTCTCATTTCCTAAAATATGAGTTTAAATCTATATATATGTATTGCACAAATTATACAACAAACTCATAATATATCTACCTGTGACAACCGTCAATTTTCAGTCAAGTCAAAGTCAACTAAAGTCAACAAGTCAAACCGGTCAACTCAATTTGCCATGAGTACTAGAGTTTACGTTAAGTAATTTCTAAACAACTCTCTATTCTAATGAGAGATCATAAATCGAAAAGTGCGTACATCTAGATCTCCTTAACCTAAAACGGTGGTACGTGGAGAGCCAAACCGATAAAACAATGTTACATACTCATCGGGAGTATGCAAGATCCTTAAACAAGGCTTAACGGGGTTTACGGACCTTGCAGTGCGAAGCCGGACACTCAAAAAGGTCACCAATGAGACCTCTCTCAATCGTGTTCACTCCATCTCTTCTTATCAGAAATCTCTCCCAAATCTCTCTAAGTATGTGAAATCTCTCCCAAATCTCTCTTTGTATGAGAAATCTCTCCAAGAATGTCAAATCTCTCCCAAATCTCTCTAAGTATGTGAAATCTCTCCCAAATCTCTCTTTGTATGAGAAATCTCTCCAAGTATGTCAAATCTCTCCCAAATCTCTCTAAGTATGTGAAATCTCTCCCAAATATCTCTCTGTATGTGAAATCTCTCCAAGTATGTCAAATCTCTCCCGAATCTCTCTAAGTATGTGAAATCTCTCCCAAATATCTCTCTGTATGTGAAATCTCTCCAAGTATGTCAAATCTCTCTAAGTATGTGAAATCTCTCCCAAATATCTCTTTGTATGTGAAATCTCTCCCAAATATCTCTTTGTATGTGAAATCTCTCCAAGAATGTCAAATCTCTCCCAAATCTCTCTGAGTATGTGGAATCTCTCTCAAATCTCTCTCGAAATCTCTCCCAACTTTCTATAATCACTCGGGGCATCCCGACCCTCGAATTTGGCGAAAACAGCCCAAAAACGGAAGTCTACGCGAAAAACGGACCATAGGAACCGAAACCCCTCTTAGGAACCGAAACCCCTCTTAGGAACCGAACCCTCCTGATGAAGAAGACTGCTGAACCGAACCGAAGGTACTGTTCACTACTGTTCACTACAGTTCATTCGGTTCTGACTTCTCGCCTTTTATCTCCGAACCGAACCTCACCTTCGCTTCTGACCCTTCGGACCGAGCCTTCGGACTGGACCCCTCGCCCCTTCAGTTCCCTCTGTTCGTTTCCGGCTACAATCCTCAGCATGGACCGAGCCTCGGCCTAGGGACCGAACCTCGGCCTAGGACCGAGAGGTCTCGCTGGGAACTCATTTTCTCCCGGTTTCCGCGTAGTTTTACGTTTAAGGCCCGTTTTTAATTATTTTAACGCGGGGTTTTCACCCAAAATCATATTTTAACATAATAAACCCTAAATATTCACAATTTAATCATATTTTCATAAAAATCTTTATTTAAATAATAAAAGCAAGTGGGTAAAGTACAAAGAGGTGGAGTGTTGACTTTGCTTTACTTTATGACACAAGCAACCACTCCCACACCCACTCTATGACCAGCCACATCTCCCCACCTTACCTAGGTCACATCAATGTCCTTTCCACTCAATCATCACTCTTTCCCACGTTTTTGAGAGCTGAATATTCATCCTCTCTCCTCACTTCTCTCATTTGCTCTCATTTCATAAGAAGATCAAACTCTTTTCTCTCTCACTTTCTCTCTCTAGGAATTCGAGATTTCCAGGGCTGATCTTGAGTTTTTCCTCCACATTTGGTAAGCATAATCCATTCTCTTTATGATTATCTCAATTATTTCCACTCAAATCATGGATGTCTTACACAAACTCCATTATAATGGTGTTAGATCTTCGAATCTTCAAGTGATTCTTCAAGTGTTCTTGGGTTGAACACTTCTCTTCTTCAACACTTACCTACTGAAATCACTTAAGGTGAGTTCATGCCCCCATATTTTCATGTTTTCTCAAGTTTTTTTTTTTAGGGGGGGGGGGGGGGGGGGGGGGGGGGAATACAAGTTAAAACACTAAGAACATAACTACACTTTTCTAACAGCCTTCATCAGAAAAGTTCAACTCCATTCACGGACTGTTTTGGACATCTTAAACATTTTTGTTTTCAAAACTGTTTTAGGTGCATGTAGTTCCACTTCTTAGCTTTAAAATGACTACTTGCACATCTCCATACGATTTTTCTACAATTTATGGTGATTTTTACAAAACTACCTATCATTTCAAACATCAATCCGGACCAGTCTGTGATTATGGACTTTTTCACACAAGTAAGAGGTCATTAAAAATTATGAACAAACTAGACTCATTTTCCAAACTCTCAGAAGTTGCAGAACTTGATTTGGACATTTTATGATTTTTCTACAAATTTACCAATAACAGTTACAGAAAATGTTATTAACAGAAAAACACTATAAATTTCATTTCACCTTGTAACATGTTGAGCAAGGTATACATCATTATGTGATTATGTGTTGTTGCAATATATGACAATTTTGTATTCTTATATAGACATACGTCAGAAAACAAATGGATTTATATCTCCACAAGTATGGTAAATATATAAATGATATTACAAGGCTATATCCATTAAAATAATAAACATTGGTAAGTTATGACAAGAAGGGCTTACGCTCACTACCCACACAAATAATTAATAAACTATAATAGGTATAGTTTAGGGTTATTTTACATAACAAACACATTATTAAAGGTTTTACACATACCAAAGAGTTATTACCACTATGGATAATTATGATAAACTATAATAAGCATAGATAAGCCATTATACCCCCACAAACGAACACGCTAGTTATAATCGGTGTAGTTGTGGCATATATATATATATATATATATATATATATATATATATATATATATATATATATATATATATATTACAAACAAAGTGATAAACTATAATAGGTATAGTTTAGGTTTCATCTACCCAATGAACTTAATTACAAGAAAGAAATTCACCATCATCACCACTTTTGATAAGCTATAATATGCATAGTTCATGTTCACTAATCACTATTACTATCCGATGAACTATGATATGTATAAGTTATATTCACCATCACCACCACTTTTGGTAAACTATAATATGCATAGTTCATGTTCACTAATCACTATTACTATTCGATGAACTATGATATGTATAGGTTATATTCACCATCACCACCACTTTTGGTAAACTATAATATGCATAGTTCATGTTCACTAATCACTATTACTATTCGATGAACTATGATATGTATAGGTTATATTCACCATCACCACCACTTTTGGTAAACTATAGTATGCATAGTTTATGTTCACAGTCACTATTACTATTCCGTGCACTACACCAGGATTGGTTCCGGTTATTGGGTTTAAGTCCACATTCACTTTCACATTGTTAGTTTTCAGCTATAATTTCTAAGTGTATATGATAGAGTTATATAGAATCTAGCCGTGATTGGCTTAGAATTGGTGGGCCCGCCTCATCTCCTGTTCCTTGTTTGGTTGTGGACCTAGGGCGGACCCATTATATTCAACGTTTTATCTAACCTAAATCTTATATAACTTATATACGCTGGACGATTATAGGGGAAATCTACGGGTCAATCTAGGGTTCATTAATACATCATATAGGAATATTCTGTTTACACTTAGCTAAGAAAATATTGGATTTTCTGGAAATCAACTCTATCGATTTTATAAGGAAAACGGTTTCTACTCCAAACAAAACTCTTATGAACTCACCAACTTAATTGTTGACACTCTTTCAAAACTACTTGTATTCTCAGGAAATCAGTGAAACATGAAAACTTCAGCGCTTTGAGGATGGGACGCTAAACCGTCAGCAATTTATTTTTGTCATCATAATGTAATTGATTTTGAAACATGTAAACATATACTTGGTGTAACTTTTTCAATTATATTTATGATGGTTGTATTTACTTTGAGCACTATTATACACGTTGTTGTGATACTGTACATGAAGTCCTCCACCCTTGGACGTTTCCGCCATCCTTGGTTTGGGGGTGTGACACTACCCTAATAAATGAAAATGTTATTACCACTTGTCATTCTCTCATTTAATTGGCCACATGTCATTTTGTCATAATTTTGAGATATATTAATTTTCCACTTGTCATTACTTCATTATTCATTTCCAATATTTCATAAATTAAACCTACCATAATGACTATTAATTTGAAATTTGAAATTTCAATTTCAATTTCAAATAAATATACACTTTAACCTTTGTATTTAACATTTTGTTATAATAACATGTTTAGTACACGAGTCTGACAATTAAACACATAATTTTAGTTAATTTATTTTTTGCATGTTTTTTTTTGTCATAATTTTCACTTATTTCATATTTCAAATTCAAATAAACTTCTCATTTAATCACTTCTATTTAACATTATGTTTTAATCAACACGTATAATATACGGGTCTCACAACTAGTATATAGATATAATAAGTTTAAACCCGTGGAAACCGCTGTTGATAAAGAACAATACTATTGAAAATTCAAAATCATAATGACTAATCAAATATTTACAAAAAAATTATTAATTTACAAAGATATAAGTTTCTTCAATTCGGTAAGTTACACAATGAAATGTTAAAAGTTGATTCACATACATACACGTATAATAAATGACACATACAAAAGAAAAAAAACAAATAGAGAATCTCAATACGTGTAGGAGAAACGGTAACGAGAAAACCTTAAAATTATGGGATACAAACTAAGGTGAGCTTTAATTCAAACTTTTTAGTATCTTCATGCCACAAATCTTTTTTAACTCAAAAGTAACAACTCGAATCTCTGATCTACAAAATCTTTTGTATTAATTATAAATCTCTAAAAACGGAAAAACATAAAATAAGGTAAGAAAAATTTAGATATAAACCCAAACACCTTGATCGATCATTCTGCCAGTGTCATCATCCTTTGGATTGGATGCCAAATTTAAAAAAAAAAAAAAAAAAAAAAAAAAAAAAAAAATTGATTCAAGAGGATTACCGGTTACTGCTTCGTCCTTACCCTTCAATCCAACTGTTTCCCATTTCCATCGTGTTTACTTCCGAACGAACCAGGAGAAGAGCAGCCAAGAACAGCCACACCAAACCCTCGATCTGAAAATCCTTGAATCTTTTTCCCTTTTCGCATGTCGCACCATTCTTCTTCTCCGTCACTCCACTGCCGAAAAACCCAGCGGTCGCTGATTGCCCTTCCTTCGCACCTCGATGCTGGAACCGAGCAAGCAGCCGAGAAGCTGCTTGAGCAGCTCCTCACTGCACCCCCGTCCGAGATAAAAGTCGCCTCGCTGCTCCTCCCTTCCTCCCCTGCGGTCTCGTCGACCCCGAAGACACCGTTCTTCCTCCTCGCGATCTGCAATCGCCGGATACCTCCCTCAGCCCTCTTTCTGGCCTGCGACGAGCAAGGAAACCAAAAGCCGCACCGTTGTCTTGGTGCTTTCCTTCGTGACTGCCATCGTGTCCAGTTCGTTTCCTTGATCGACCCACAAATGAAAACGGGGGGATAAAGCCCTAATTCCTTTTATGAAAACACGGGATGCATATAAAAGCCCAAAGTCATTTTTTTTTAATTAGGAAATGACCAAAATGCCCTCCCTATTAAACCATTTATTCAAAATCACTCTCAACCCAGTTATTGAACCCATTTGTTTAAAACAACCCGTCAATTTGTTTTTTTTTTTTTTTTTTTTTTTTTTTTTTTTTTTTTTTTTATAAAAATAGTCCTAATCATTTAATCAAATTAACAAAAAGCCCCTATACTTTAGTGAAGTTAAAAATCAGCCCCCAATAGTTTAAATTCGTTACGAAACGGTCCCAAGAGTATTTCAAAGTTCAAGGATTGTGGATTTGTGGTTTCACACAACAAGATTTCTCAAAAGAAACCGAATTCGAACAAAAGGAACCCACCCTTTTTAATTTTTTAATTATTTCGCAAGAGGGGGAGGAATACGTGTGCCTATATATATTTTGTTTATATAAATATATTATTCTTTATGCGAGAATAAAATAAATCTAATTTATAAAATTGTTATTTTAAATTTTAACATATTGTTACAAGTAACTAGTATAAACTTTTCATAAACATATTTTGAAATTTTTATCGTGAAATAACTAGTCTACACGATATATGTTACATGATACAAAAATATATTATTTTTATGTGACATTGTATATTATGACAAGCACATTATAACACTTTGTAGTATTTCAATGATTCAAGCTATTACTATTCATGTATATTTATATGTTTAAACACATAAAGTTTATACATTTACATATGTTCATTACTTTGAAACATACATCTTTATAAAAGCAAGTACATTACACTTTTACATACATACCAAGCATACTTGGCTTTTATAAAATTCATACAATAAAATGCACAATGCCTAGTGACTTAATCACAATTAAGTTAGGGCTGAGAGTTATTCACAAACTTTTTAGTTAAGACCTTTCTAGTGAGACGTTCTTCATTAGCTAAGTTTAAACACTTAGCATACCCACACTACTATAACCGTTAATCTTCGGAGCGAGATACAAATATATAGATCTATACATGGTTGACATCCCCACCTGCGATTGCTAGCTACAACCTCTACCGATCAATCGAAGTGGGTGATAAGTATCTACGATCGTTACTGCAACGTCCAATGAAGTGTTGTAGGGGGTAGACTCAGTCACATAGCTCGGTTATAGGACTTACTACAAACATTAACTAGAACCTCTCTCTCTCTCTCTCACTCACTACCAACCATGGGCTTGGTTGCTTTCAAAACTATTTTAATTATGGAATTACTTATGTAACATAACAGTTTGGTTTTAAAGGATATTCAAAGATTCATTACAATCACAATTTAAAGTATGGATTTTCTTATACAAAAATACATTTTGGCTTTTAAAGACTCATTACAAACATTGTTTTAACTATTGATATACATACAAGTAAAATACTATTTAGACTTATTAAAAGTATTACTGTTATTAGCATAAAACAAACAGAAAACATGTAACACTCACCAACCTTGTGTTGACCCTCAAAACTATATGTATTCTCAGGAAATCACTAAACAGACATTTAATACAGACTGGATTGATCTTGTTTGCTTGCTATTGTATTATATGCCTATATGTTAAGGCAATTCATGTATTATTGTCAATTATAAAAACCTTGTATTCAAATATCAAGATGGAACATGAATGCTATATTGTTTATTATTGTACTTGTACTATATATATTCAGTTTACCTGTGATACATGAGCTTAGTCGCATAACCCTGCGTGTTCTGCCGCCTCGGCCGAGGGTGTGACAAATTGGTATCAGAGCTAAATTGGCTATAGAGAACTCGTATCCTCAAAAGAGAAATATAACTATAACAAGTAGCTTCTAATAAAAGTAGAGTTTTTGGTAATAATAGGGTAGTTTTGAGAAAGGTTGGTAAAAATAGGGCAGTTTTTTTTTCTTTGTAGAAATGGGTCTTTTTTTTTCTTGTGGCTCCGTTTTTTATTTTAGAATTCAATAAACATTGAATGTTACATTTTTAGTCCTCTCACTTAAATCATTAATTTTTTTGTTAGCTATTATTAACAAAAACTTTTGTTTTTACTCCTTTTATTAAAAATATATAATTAAATTCTAATTAATATTTTGAATAACTTATACCATTAATATAAAACTCACAAATACCTATGAATAAATTTCAATATTTAATATATTTCATTTATTTGACCAATTTTATTATAACTAATAAATATATAAATATTGTTGTTATTTTATATTTTTGTTATTTTTTGAAAATTCCAAAATATCTGTTCATGATAGCATACCTGCAAAAGCCTGTTAAAAATTGTTGTCACTATTCATGAAAACTCAAAGAAAGCAAATGACTGAATTGTCTAATCAATTCATTTTTTGTAATAAAATCCTCTTTTTATCATCAATATTTTTTCATCCATTTCAACATATAGAATTCCCCTCTTCATTTCTTTATCTTTCCTTCATTTGAGGTACGTCTTTTATCTTATGATTTATTGGTATTGTTATATTCTGGTGTATTTATAGTATGAGTCTAGATCGTCCGTTTATGATTAATTTGTACTGGGGTGGTAACATTTTATATGAAAATGGTTTTGTAAAGGGAGATCATTCAACTTTGACCACTTCAAATGTTGTTAGGCATAAACTGCAGTATGAAGAATTTAAGGATTTAGTTTATGAACACGTTGGAGTCAAAAAACAACATATAAGTTGAATATCTCACTATGCTATGATTTTAGTGGGAAATCTTATATTTCACGAATCATAAGTGACTCAAGTCTAGACATGATGTATTATTTGGCTGAGAATGATGAAAATTACTACGCCCAAGTTATTATCGTAGTAGAAAAAATTAATCAAGAACAAGTAATGCCTCCTACTATAACCAGTTATGTAGATCTTCTATGTAATTTTGAAGTGTCAGAGCGTAATACATCGGATGTAGCATTTCCTTTACCTAATGATGTTAGATTTGAAGTAGAAAATGACTTTGGATTTGATGAAGCTAACTCACAATTTAGTGAAGATACTAGTACTGAATTATTCAATAATGTTGGGGAAGATTCCGATGATGATGTTTGTGAAACTCGGGTTATGAGATTTATGAACGATGTTGGAGATGTAGGCGACGATGACATAACCGATTTAGAAGACAACATTCATATAGATGTTTGGAAGGAATCAGAAAACAAAATAAGGTTAGGAATGCAATTTGAAAGTAAGGTACAAGTCAAGAAAGCAGTAACACTTTGGTCGATCAATCATAATAGAGAGTTTAAAGTGTACGAAAGTAAAAGTAACTTATGGGTAGCAAAGTGTAAGACTCTAGGAGATGAAGGAAAAAGTTCAGCTACTATGAACTACACATCACGTTGTGCATGGTATGTTCGTGCAATTAAGAAGAAAAATCATCAAACGTGGAAGATTACACGTTGGGTGGACGCTCACAATTGCTTTGGATCGTGTATTGGAAATAATAATAGAAGTTTAAACTCTTTAAATATTTCCTCATACATCCTACATTCAATTGAAAAAGATGTTGCTTATCCAGTGAAACATATACAATCAGATATTAAAAACCTTCTGAACGTTGATGTTTCTTACTGGAAGGCATGGCATTGAAGGAGAAAAGCCATAGAGGCTGTTTATGGAACATGGGAGAGTAATTTTGATGAGTTGCCTAAGTACATTGCAGCTTTGCAAGCTTCGAATCCTAATACAGTTGTGAAGTGGTTTCATAAACCAAATGACTCCTCAAATCCTGCAACATTTAAGTATGTTTTTTGGGCTTTTGGACCTGCTATTGATGCATCCCGTCTATGCCGGCCTGTTATTTCAGTTGATGGTTGTCATTTGAAGGGTTCATATAAGGGGAAATTGCTTGTTGTTGTCACAAAAGATGCTAACAATAACATATTACCTATCGCATATGCTATTGTCGATGAAGAGTCATCACACAGTTGGTGTTGGTTCTTTTACCAACTCAGACATTTTGTTGCTCAAGATAGACAATTATGTGTGATTTCGGATAGGCACCAAGGAATAATCCATGCAATGGAAAACCTACAAGAATGGAAAGAGCCATTAGCATACCATCGATTCTGTCTTCAACACATTAGAAGTAATTTCATGAAAAGGTACAAGAACTTTAGTCTTAAAAAATTATGTTGGAATATTGGGAGCACCACACAGAAAAGGAAGTTTGTTACAAATATGAGAGAAGTCAAAAAACTCAAACTCGAAGCTTGGCAGTATTTAAAACAAATCAATAAAATCAATGGTATCTTGACAACAAATATCTCTGAGAGTATGAACAATGCGTTACGGGGAGCAAGACATCTACCGATTAGGGTGTGTATTGACCTTACATTCAACAGAATCGTGCAACTTTTTAGAAAGCATAGTAATGTTGCAATGAATTGCAATACACCTCTACCATCACATATGTGGCATCTATTTTGTAACCGGGACACTCGTGCACAAAGCCATAATTTAACCAAGTTTCATTACAATGACGACGTCTACAGAATTGTTACAAGTTACGGATAAATGGCACCGGAGGAAATACACATACTGTCCATTATTTTCAACAAACATGCACATGTGGAAAATGGCAAATGGAAAGATTCCCGTGTTCTCATGCTCTTTCAGTTTGTCGGTATAGAGGGGATAACCCTCTTTCTGTTGTGAATAAGGTGTACACTACAACGACATATAAACATCAGTATAATTCTGCTTTTGTACCGCTTTCTCATGTTGATTATTGGTTAGAGTCAGATTGGAAGATTCAAGCAGATTACTCGAAACTCTCTGTTCATCAAGGTCGGAAACGTTCAAATAGTTTTCATAATGAGATGGACATTCGCCACCCCGAAGAACCTCGCAAATGTGAACTATGCCACCAACCTGGTCATAATCGAAGAAATTGTTCAAATTCTCAACCAAGATACAATGCCATGTGAAGTATGTACTTTTATTAATTTATGTTTAAATGTGTGCTTAATTTGTATTGTTGCTTAATGCTTATTTAGTAATGTAATGTCATATTTAAATGCTTTTGTAATTTTGTAACAATGTAATATATTCAATATTGATGTTTTATTTGAAGGTGTTGATTAGATTTATTTAAAAATGTAATTCCCTAAAAATAATACACGAACATATTTTTAAATAAAGTAATCAATGTATAATATATAATAACAATAATATTCATATATTTATTAATTATAATACAAATCGATCGAATAAATGCAATATATTAAATATTGAAATTTATTCATAGATATTTGTGAGTTTTATATTAATGGTATAACTTATTCAAAATATTAATTAATTAGAATTTAATTATATATTTTTAATAATAGGAGTAAAATCTAAAGTTTTTGTTAATAAAAGTTAACAAGAAATTAATAATGTAAGTTAGAGGACTAAAAATGTAACATTTAATATTTGTTGAATTCTAAAATTAAGAAACGGAGGTGAATCGGTGGGGCCCTAAGAAAAAAGACTCATTTCTACAAACAAAAATAAAACTGCCCTATTTCTACAAACCATTCTCAAAACTACCCTATTATTACCAAAAACTCAATAAAAGTATTATGAATATTAATTACACTACTTCTTGGTTACTTACGGTACGAGAAATATGGTTTTAAGGGCCGCATAGGGTTGTTGGATTTTAGAACGACTTAATTGCTAAAATGGTCCTACCCTCCGGTGTTTCCTGTCTAGCCCTCGTCTTTACTCGGTAGTCTTAGAGTATAAAACAAAATTTAATAATATTACAAACCCCACCACAATAATATATATAAATTATATATACCTTGACCCATGATGAGAACACTTAATAAAACTCTAACACACCTCCAACCAAAACTACCAACTCAACCCTTTAGGTCAAACACCTCAATTAAGGTTAGTACGGTACATAATTCATACCATAAATAAACCTGGAACGTATGCCTATGTTATTTATGGTCGGGCCGGTGAACAACCAAACTTGAGCAAGAAGTTTGACAGATTACAATGGTCGAAAGTTCTAGAGATTGAAGGATGTTCTCAAGATTCGCTATAGAAACCTAGTACCTTAGAAACCTTATATCAACCCCAAAACAACATATACAATATAAAAATACTTAAAAATCTAGGATAACATTCAAATTTTCCTAGTTCGCCTAAAACCAAAGAAGATCAAAGAATTAATAGCACTGCTACCATCGTAGCAGAGAAACCCATAGTTCCTAATCGATCATTCAGTAGTGTCCAAACTTCTCTCTCTATCATTTGAAATTGGTAGGATTTCAACTCTCTCTCTCTCTCTCTCTCCATAATTTGGAAACCTATAGGATTTTTAGAATCGATTACTCTTTATAATTTGGAAATCTGGAGGATTTCTAGAATCAATCACTCTCTATAATTTGGAACTTTCCCATGAAAGGATTGGATGTGACTGCTTACACCTCCCGATTTAACGACCTCACAAACCTTAGCCCATGAATGGTAAACCCGGAAAACAAGGAGACCAAAAAGTACATCTGAGTATTAGCATCACCAGTTCAACGTCTGTTTGCTGCGTCCAGACCCACTACCTTCGATAGTGCTAAGCAATTCGCCTATCAATTGACTGACCATTGTATCCGTCAAGGTACCATAATCCTACAAATCGAAAGGAACTAGACTAGGAGTACAAAGAGGAAGTTCCATGGAAACTCAAATGGGAGCTCCAATAATCACAAAACCAATCAAAAAATTACGGTTGTGTACTCCGTACTCATAAACACTCCCTTCCATCAAAGCCCTACTCTGGGTATTTAGCCCTACTATACCAAGTGCAATTTCCACCATGTCGGAAATTGCATGGTCTGCAACAATTGTAACTTAAGAGGTCACACCTCTAGGTACTGCAGAAAGGCCCAAACAAAAAAACTTCAACCACCGTTGCAAGAGGAAATCAAAATTGCTTCGAATACAATCAGCCAGGGTATTTCAAGAAGGACCCCTCGAAACAGAAGAATCAGGGTGAAAAACGAAGAGCATTTGTGAGAGGTGTTGGAGATGATCTCTAGGAACCAACTATGGTTACTAATATGTTTTCTATCAACAATATTTATGCTTCCATATTATTTGATACTCGTGCCGATAGAAGCTTTATTTTTCCCTAAGTTTAGAAGCTCGATTAACCATTAATCATGAAAACTATAAAAAGATTTCACTATAGAAGTAGCAAACGAACGGTTAGAAAGCACTTTGGAAATACTCACAACTTTCCTCCTTACCCCGTATAACCACGTCTTTCATGTCAACCTAATACCTATGACCATCGGAAGTTTCGATGTGATCATTGGAATGGACTGGTTATCACTTCATCAAGCAAATATATTATGTCACAAAAAGTCGTCCGACTACCTTTACCAAACAACAAAGCCATCAAGACTTATAGATGCAAATCAGGAAAGAACTTAGGAGTCATCATGTAACGCCTGCAGATTCGGGCTAGTCAATTTAGAGACAATGAGCGTCAATAATGACATTTTTGATATATGATAATTTAGAATAAATAATCTTGACCAAGTGATAGCATATGTCACAAGGTTTCCGTACATATAAAGAACGCTGAAATCCGAGTTATAACAAAGAAGTTATGACTCGTCGAAGTTTTACGGCTAAACCGACACGACACCGGGAATCGTAAAAAGTGAATTTGCGATAAAATACTTTTTAGCCTTAGCGATCTAAACAAAATTCGTAGTATATGTTAAACCAAGAGTGTGCATAAAAAGAACGTCCAAATCTGACTTCGTATGAGGAAGTTATGATTTTTCTAAGATTTAGCATTGTAGTGCACAACCCGAAATTTGAATTTTAGATCGTTCAATTTTTAGCCAAAATAATCTAAATGAGAAATGAAGATATCATTAATAGGAGTTAAACGATAAAAAGACATTCGAAAACAGAGGTCGTATTGCGAAAGATATGGACGAAGCTTAGTCCCTACTCTTCGAGTGTGGCGAATTCGATACAGTTTTGTAAATCTGAGATAGAGTGAGAATTAGCCGACGAGATATATATGAAAGTTGTAGTACTCGTAAATACCAACACGTGGATATAAAGAATGTCGATAATAGAGCTCTTATGCGAAAGATATGGACGAAACTTAGTCCTTACTCTTTGAGCGCGAAAGATTTCATACAGTTTTGCAAATCGGAGATAGAATGAGAATTAGCCGACGAGGTCTAAATGAAAGTTGTAGTAATCGTAAATACCAACACGTGAATATAAAGAACGTAGAAAACAAAGCTCGTACTCGGAAGATACGGACGAAGTTTAGGGGCTACTCTACGACAAAATCCCTATAAATAAAGGATGAATCCTTCATACTTTCTTCACACCATAACCTTTCTTTCTCTCTCTAACTTCTCTCTAGCCTCCTTAAACCCCTCCCAAGTCTAGGAAACCTCCCTAGCACGAGAAGGAAGCCCCGGAGCGCCCGAAAGCTCCGAGAAGAAAAGCTTTTGGCTCGGAAACGCTGCTCCAGCGAAGCTCGATTTTTTTTAATAAAAACCTGCTGTAAGTGAGCTACGCCTACGCTATTTTTAATATAGCTTCTAATTAATTATAGTAACATTATTAGGACCTTAAAATAATTATTTGGGCTATTATTATGAGTTATATAAGAGTGTTGTTTAACGCTTATATGATAGTAATAATAGCTAGACTATTAATTAGTCGCGGTTAACGTTAGACTAAACCCTAGCGGTATTGATACTAGGTTTTGTCGAAGGAAATTGTTTTAAGAGTAACGAAGCGTTGTCTAAATTCGGAATCACCACCTTACCAAGTGAGTGCATAGTTACTATCATCTTACACATAGGTATGAAGTATTTTATATAAATTACGTGCTATGTGTGTATAATGTCTGAATACTTGTTGTCTATGCTGGATGAAACATTTTATACATGTTTTAAATGATCTAAACTGTATATGTATTTTATATCAACAAAATGTGTTGGGTAAAACATGGGTAGATTTGAGGTGAGATAAATGATGAGCGATGAAAGATGAGATAAAGGATGAGCGATGAAAGATGAGATGAAAGATGAGCAATGATACATGAGTGATAAAATATGGTGTGAAGCGATGAGCCAAAACAATGAGCCAAACGATGACCCAAGTGATGGCCCCATCATCTAGCAGAGTATGGATGACAACCATGGACTATTCTAGACAGTCTGGTGGAACACTAACAGCCTCACAACCTGTAGGTGTTGTGAACGATGTGTTCACCCGGTGTACTCTAAAAAGCCATTGACAGGTATTGCGAGTTGACTCTCGAAAACGATACTGTCAATAAATGAGATAAACCCTGGCGACTATGCAGACTTAGTGCCGATTCCTTAGGATACTCCTTAGGAATGAACGAACGAGGAATAACTGAATCTTACGGTAGATCCTTAAGATTAAAGAAGATAATGTTGATGGGTAATTGGGTTGATTGCTTGATGTTTAACATAATAATTATATTATTGTGGGTTGAAAACCCTATGTACTCACCAGGTTTCCCAACCCGACCCACTCAGTTTATTTATATCACAGGTGTTGATATGAAGTAACATTACACTGAGAGATTAAGGAGATATAAATCATTAGTGATAATGAATGTAAGTTCTGTTTATGCTTATTTTACTATATTGACGATGACATCCCAAATGTTTTAAAATGAATAAAAATACTTTTCTTTAGAAATGCTTTGATAACGTATTTATCATGTTTTGCTGGGATCAAATTCCGCAACATTTTTATTAAAAGAGGTACTCTGATTTTTATAAAGCATAAACAAAATCGGTCTTTTTTGGCCGTGAAAATGGGGATGTCACACATCACTTGCATGAAGGCAAGGAAGCATTGCAGAAGAGATGCTTCACTTTCTTGGTCCACGTGGTGGATATGGAAAGACAAGGGTAAGGAAATCAAAGACATACCGCTAATGTGCCATTACCCGGGCGTATTTCCAAAATATCTAACATAGTACCTCTAGTCAGATAGGTCGAATTCCGAATCGACCTAATCTTGTGTGCAACACTAATGGCAAGATCTCCTTATCGCCTAGCTCCATCAAAAACGCAAGAACCATCCAATCAACTTCAAGAACTTCTTGACAAAGGCTTTATCCGGCCAAGCAACTCTCCATAAGGAGCTCCGTTATTGTTTGTGAAAAAGAAGGATGAATCGTTTAGGATGTGCATCGACTATCGAGAATTAAACAAACTCGCCATCAAAAACTAATACCCACTTCCCGAGGATCGATGACCTATTCGACCAACTACAAGGATCCTGTTACTACTAAAAGATCCATCTAAGATCCGACTATCGTCAACTCAAATTTCAAGACACATACATTCGAAAGACGACATCCTGGACTTGGTATGGTCACTATGAGTTTCTGGTTATCCCATTTCGACTGACCAACGACGCCAACCAAATTATGCCAATTCTTAAGGCTTGCAGGTTATTATTAAAGACTCATCGATAACTTCTCCAAAATAGCCAAGCCTCTCAACGCTTTATCCTAGAAAGACAAAAAGTTCGATTGGGGAGATAGTCAAGAGTCTACCTTCTGGAAATTGAAGCAATTCTTGTGCAGTGCACTAATTTTGTCTCACCCAGAAGGAACATAAGACTTTGTAGTATTCTACGACGCCTCGCACCAAGGGTTATGATGTGTACTGATGCAAAAAAAATAATGTCATTGCATATACATCCATACAACTTAATCCAAACAAGACCAACTACACTATCCATGACTTAGAGTTAAGAGGTCTAGTGTTTGCCTTCAAGATTTGGATACACTACCTATACGGGATGAAGTGTGTCATGTCCACCAACCGTAAAAGCCTTCAACACATATTCAACCAGAAGGAGCTCAAGATAAGACAATGAAGGTGGGTAGAATTACTAAATGACTACATATGTGAAATTCATTATCATCCTGGAAAACCAAATGTCATGATAGATCCATTAACTAGGAAAGAGAAACTAAAGCCACTTTGGGATAAAGCCTTAACCCTAACCACCCACTCCAATCTCACCACCCAAATTCATGATACTCAGCTGGAAGCACTCAAAACCTAAGAATATCGTAGAAGAAAACCTACGATGTATTGACAAACAATTTGACCTCAAGGGAGACGGAACATGATATTTCATAGTTTGGTGAAGTCAAGAGTCTAGTTTTAAATGAAGCTCATAAGTCAAGATATTCAATACAACCTGGATCAGACAAGATGTATCTTGATCCCAAGAAGCTTTATTGGTGGCCCAACATGAAGGCAGAGATTTCCACATATGTCAGTAAATGCTTGACCTTCTCCAAAGTCAAAGCAAAGTACCAAAAGCCATCAGGACTAGTATAATAACTGTCAATCCAATAATGTAAATGGAAACAGTTAACCATGGACTTCATAACAAAGTTGCCAAAGACATCATGCGGCTATGACTTCGTATTGGTTAGTAGTTTACCATTTCACCAATTCCGCCCATTTCCTAGCCATCGAAGAGACCCACAAGATGAAGAAATTTAACATGACCTATCTCAACAAAATAGTCAGACTGCTTGTTATACCAATATCTTTTATATCAGACCGAGATAGTAGATTCACTTCTAAATTTAGGCGATCATTACAAGGGTTCCTAGGAAATAAACTCGATATGAGTACAACATACCATCCTCAAACAGATGGACTGAACAAAAGAAAAATACAGAATCTAGAAGATATGCTTCGTGCTTAGGTAATAGACTTCAATATTTCATGATATACTCACCGCGTGTTAGATGAGTCCTCATATAACAATACTTATCACATTTGCATAAAGGCTACTCCATTCAAGACGTTATACAGACACATATGTCGTTCTCCTATATGTTGGATAGAATTGGAGATACCCAACTAGATAAAAAGCATGGTATAGATACTCCACTGACTAGCCCTGAGATCATTCAAGAAACAATAGAGAAGATAGCTCAGATAAAGGAACGATTAAAGGCCACACATATTCCGTAGAAAAGCTATGCTGACGTAAGATGCAAATCCTTAGAATTTTGTAACATCCTGAAGTTCAGGTACTTCTAAATTCATCCTTATAATTCTATTTCACGTCAAATTGGTCCCTAAGTCCAAGAGTTATGCTTTGAAGCCCTAATGGCAATTTCGTAATTTAGACACAATGAGTACGCCAAACGTACATGTGAGTATGTTGAGCGTACTAGGGTGCACCCTAGTGCCCCGCACGTAAACTTATGTACGCGGGGCGTACTAATGTTAGGAGGAAGCCCTAATTTTTAGGTTTTGAGGGTATTTAAGCAACACTATGGCTCATTTTTCCACACCCTTTCAGTCACCACCTCCTTTGAGACATTTTTGCAAACCCTAACCCTTAATTGTGTGTTTTGGAGCTCAAGTGTGTGTTTTTGGTGTATTGAAGGATGAAGAAGATTCTTGGAGAATCCTTGGTGTGGGGGCAACTTGTTGATCTAGGATTCTTACCTTCTCGAGAAGCTCCAGAAGATATAAAACTTTGATCTTGACTTGTATTTATTAAAGATCTTGTCATGAGAAATTTATGTGTTTTTAGTCCCTTTCTTGTGGTCAATGTGAATCTTGGAGTACGCTAAGCGTACCTACAGAGTATGCCCCGTGTACTCAAACTGGGTCAGCTCAGTGGGTTAACTCAGTTGGGTTGACTCGAGTAGGTTGACTCAGTTGACTTAAGGGTTTGACTAGTTGAATTTGACCATGTTTGACTAGGTTGGACGTTGGGGTATTTTGGGTACTTTGGGAGTTTGATGGAATTGGTCATTTGGTGGAAATAGGTATCGGTTTCAGAGCTAAGATTCAGATTTGGGTCTTATTAGTTCAGTTTAATTTGCGGGGTGAGTTTTCGTCATTGTACTTACGGGTGGAAGGCACCAAGGCCATCTCTTTGGATTGTTATACTAGTTTATCGTATGATTGTGTACTATAATGATCAGTTAGAGTTGTATCCTAGTAGATAGGATGATGATATGCTTAGGGATCGATAAGATATGTCTGTTTGTTTATTGGTTGGTTATTTTTATGCTTGTTTGTTATATACGTGTGTCGACACGGTATATGTGTAGTTGGGTTGAGGTGGTCCTGGTTTGTGCTGAAGGCCAACAGACCTAGGGCGTCCCGGATAGAATGAAGGCCAATAGGGTGTACTAGTCAAGATGAAGGCACAGAGAACGGTCTAGATAGGCTAATGCGCGAGTGTGGGAAGTGCTTTAAGGTTTATAATGGGGCTTGACGATCAGGAGGTGGGTGCCATAAATATGAAAAGGATGAGCATTATATAAGGGACTGCCAGTAGTTGGCCCCAACGCTAAGTACCAGGATTTGCTATCATTATGATCAGGTAGGCCATGTTAAGGTCAACTGTACATTGCTTGCCCCCAAGCCGACACATGCCCCGGCGCCAGCTACATTGAGGATCACACGTCGGAGCCAAGAGAGGGCGGAGCCCCCGATGCCTCAAGGTCATGCTTTTTAGCTCACTTTCAAAGAGGGAAGAGTAGATCCAGATGTTGTGATTGGTATGTTTCTATCTGTTATCTTGTTGATTACGTTTTATGTTATGCTTATATGTGTGCCTCTGTTAGGTAGGTTCCTAGTGAACTCTTTGCCTGCTCTTGTGTTGTTTGACTTGGGTGCGGTTTGGTCCTTTGTATATCTTTTGTTAAGTAGAGACTTTGATATCCCTATAGGGGAGTTAGAGTGTCCGTTACGGATTTATATCGCCAACAAACACGGGGTTTCTACGTCATATTTGTATTAGGGTTGTGTATTGGAGATCTTCAGGGTGCCTTACCCGATCAATGTGATCCTTATTGCCATGAGGGATGTTTGTGTGATGGTCGGCATGGATTGGCTGAGCTGGTTTGGTGCTATGATTGATTATGAGGGCCAGCGAGTGGTAGTTCGAACCCCAAGTAGGGGCGAACTGGTTATCTATGGAGAGGGCACTAGGATGGGTTCAAGGTTTTGTTTAGCGGCCAGGGCTCATTAATATATTCAACACGTTTGTGTGGTCTACTTGGCTTATTTGGTGGATACACGTGTTGGGAATCATATTTCACTTTATAAGGTCCTGGTGGTCAGGGAGTTTGCAGACATATTCCTGGAGGATTTGCCTGGTGTACCTCCCGAGAGGAAGTTCGAGTTCAGGATTGACCATGTGCCAGGTGTAGCCCTGATTGCCAAGGCGTCATTCCATTTGGCACCGCCTGAGATACTGGAGTTGTCGTCTTAGATGCAAGAGCTCCTTGGAAAGTAGTTCATCAGATCGAGCAGTTCTCCATAGGGAGCATCGATACTATTTTTCAAGAGGAATGATGGTTCATACTGGATGTGCATTGATTACCAGGATTTGAACAAGTTAAAGGTGAAGAACTGTTATTCCCTCCCGCAGATTAATGACCTCTTTGATCAGTTTCAGGGTGCATCTTGGTTCTCCAAGATAGATCTAAGGTCTGGGTATCAACAGGTTAGAGTAAGGGAGGAGGACGTGGAGAAGACTGTGTTTCAAACTCGTTATGAGCATTACGAGTTCGTGGTGATGCCATTTGGGCTCACCAATGTGCATGCAGTGTTTATAGATTTGATGAATCAGGTATGCAGGCTGATGGTTGATCGTTTTGTTATTGTGTTTATCGATGATATCTTGGTGTATTCCAAGATGAGAGAGCAACATGAGGAGCATCTTCACAAGATTCTGGGGGTTATGTGACGAGAATGTCTATATGCTAAGTTCTCGAAGTGCGAGTGTTGGTTACGAGAGGTCCAGTTCCTTGCGCACCTCGTTAACCAGGATGAGATTTTGATCGATCTGGCCAAGATCGAAGCTGTAATGCAGTGGGCGGTTCCGAAGTCTCCCTCGGATTCAGGAGTTTGTTATCCAGGGTACTATCGGAGATTCATTCAGTATTTCTCCCAGATTGTAGTATCTCTCTTTTCTAACAAGCAAGGGGTGGATTCCTGATGGGGCCCTAAGCAATAGTTGGCATTTGAGACCCGTCGGCAGAGGCTATGTAAGGCCCCAGTTTTGACCCTCCCAGAGGGAATTGAGGATTTCATGGTATTCTGTGATGCTTCCATCACTAGTCTATGGGCACTCCTCATGTAGAGAGGAGTGGTGATAGCTTATGCTTCACGGAAGTTGAAGTCGCACGATATGCGATATCCTACCCATCATATGGAGTTGGAGGCAGTGGTTTCCGGTCGAAAACATGGGATTACTAAAGGTCTCATGTTGGAAAGGTGTGATACACTTCTGGAAGAGGGGGAAGTTGGGCCCCCGGTATATTGGGCCTTTTCGGGAGATTTCCAGGGTAGGTAAGGTTGCTTACAAATTGGATCTTCCTAAGGAGCTCGGTCAGATTCACTACACTTTCCATGATTTGCAACAGCAAAAGTGCATATTGGATGAGGTGGCAGTGGATTCCTTGGATGATATTCTGGTCGATGATCACCTGAACTATGTTGAGAGGCGGGTGACTATCCTGGAAAGGAAGGTGAAGGTTATGCATAATAAGGAAGTACCTTTGGTAAAGGTACGGTAGCAGCACCAGAGGGGCTCCGAGTAGACCTGGGAGCCGAAGGCTGAGATGCTGGAGTAGTATCTGGATTTGTTCACTACATCAGAATTTGAGGAAGAATTCTAGTTCAAGTGGGGGAGAATTGTAACATCTCGGAGTTCATGTACTTCTAAATTCATCCCTATAATTTTATTGCATGTCAAATTGGTCCCACTAAGTCTAAGAGTTATGCTTTGAAGCCCTAGTGGTAGTTTCATAATTTGGGCAGGAGGAGTATGCCAAACGTACATGTGTGTACATGGAGCATACTAGGTCATAGTGTACACTTATGTACGCGAGGCATACAAATTTCAGGAGGAAACCCTAATTTTTAGGGTATAAGGGGTATTTAACCAACATTATGGCTCGTTTCTCCACACATTTTCAGCGTCCACCTCCTTTGAGATGTTTTTGCAAACTGTAACCCTTGAGTGTGTGTTTGGGAGCTCAAATGTGTCTTCTTGGTGTATTGAAGGAAGAAGAAAATTCTTAGAGAAGCCTTGGTGTAGGAGCAACTTGTAGATCTGGGATTCTTACCTTCTTGAGAAGCTCCAGAAGCTATAAAGCTTTGATCTTGACCTGCATTTCTTTAAGATCTTGTCATGAGAAATTTATGTGCTTTCAGTCATTTTCTTGGCCTTAATGAGTATGAGCTACTCTAAGACCAAAGGATATGTCCTTTCATAAGAATTGAGGTGCATTAAGTCATAAAAATGCTATCTTGGCTCATTTGGTGCATACATGCAAGTTATAGAGGCCTTAAGTGGTTAAGACAAACTAGGATCTTGGTTTTGGGACTTAATAATACATGCATCACCAAAAAGTTGGAAACTTAATGATTTGGAACACCCTTTTAGGTTTGGATCTGAAATTGGACGTTTGGACTTGTTGAATTAAGCACTTAATAAGGATTTTGGGAGGTGCGAGGGTACGCCCTGCGTACAAGGACGTAAGCCCTGTGTACTCGGTCAATCACCTCAATGGTGGTCAATGTGAGGCTTGGAGTACGCTAAGCGTACCTCCAGAGTATACCCTGCGTACTCGCATTTGGTCAGCTCGGTGGGTTGACTCAGTTGAATTTGACCGTGTTGAACAAGTTTGACCGTGGGAGTATTTTGGGTATTTTGGGATTTTGATGGAATTCATCATTTGGTGGAAATAGCTATTGGTTTGAGAGATGAGATTCGGAGTCGGGCCTTATCATTTCAGTTCAGTTTGCGAGGTGAGTTTCCTTACTATAGTTATGGGTCGAAGGAACCAAGGTCGGCCCTTTGGATTGTTATCCTGGTTTATCGTATGATTGTGTATTGTAGTGATCTGCTAGATCTATATCAGGTAGATAGGATGATGCTATGATTAGGGATGTATAAGATCTGTCTATTTGTTTATTGGTTGGTTATTTGTATGCTTGTCTGTTATATATGTGTATCGACACGGTGTATCCGTGGTTGGGTTGAGAAGGTCCTACTTTATGCTGAAGGCCAACAGACCCTGGGTGTCCCAGATAGAGTGAAAACCAGTGAGGAGTACCAGTTAGGTTGAAGGCTTGGAGAATGGTCCAGATAGGCTAAAGTCTCGGTGTGGCGTACCAGTCATGATGTTGGTTATGTGAGCGTACCAGGTAAACTCTAGGCTGGTGGGGCGTTCCAGTCATAATCAAGGCTCTATATACATGTTGTTTTTTGTTATTGTTATGATTATGTGTTGTGTTGGTATTTTGGGGGAAACTCACTAAGCTTTGGGCTTACAGTTTTGGGTTATGTTTCAAGTACCTCAGATGATCGCGGAAAGGCAAAGGCATGATCGTGCACCTCCTCGTGTGTTTGTCTTATGATTTTTGGAAAACTATGATATTAAACATTTTTTGAAAAATAAATTTTCAACAATGATGATTTGTGTGATGGTTTAAATGTTTAAATTTTTCATGAGTTTTATAGACGTTATAAATTTAAAATAAGAGATAGTGTCCTACTAAAGGCCGCAAGATAGAAAGGTATCAATTAGATTTGGAAAACAATGTAAACTAAACCCCCATTACATCAGACCTATTTAAATCTTGAAAAGGGTTGGTCCAATGGCTTACAAACTCAAGTTATCTCAAGAACTCGACAAAGTTCATGACACCTCCCACATATGTAATTTCTAAAGTGTCCCTCTAGTAAGAATCATATCTTTCCTCTTGATGAGATCCAAGTCAACACTAAACTTCACTTCATGAAGGAATCAGTGGAGATCATGGATCGATAAATTAAAAGCATTAAACAAAGTCGCATACCTATAGTAAAAGTCCAATGGAACTCTTGTAGAGAGCTGAAGTTTACATGGGAACGTGAGGATCAAATGAAACAAAAGTATCTGCAACTATTCAACGATGCTCCCACCAATAGTGGAACGAAATGATAGGGGAAACGAAAAGATACTGGAATGAAACAATATAAAAACAAAAGAATAGTGGAAAAAATGATAGTAGAACAAAGTAACCTGCAACTTAATAATTTCGTAACGAAATTCCCTTAATGGGGATGTAATGTGACATCCCAGAATTTAAGTATTATAATTTGATTCGTTGAGTTTTAGTGCATCTTATGTGTAATAAATGAGTTCATTTCAACTATTATAAGATAACAGATGGTATCTTACTTCCAAACATGTAACCTGACAAAAAAATCAAACAGTTCAAACTGCAACCCTAGGAATGTGTCTGAAAAACTGAAATTTCATTTTAAGCCATTGTGAGCAATACAAGCACTCTATTCTTGTAGTACGTGTTTCCCTAATTTCGAAAATATAAAGAACGTCCAAAATGGAGTCCGTATACAACATATATGACCATTTTAAGAATCTAAATCCAGTATAATACTGAATTTCTTAAAATTGCTAAAACCGCTTATATCCGTAGGGAGACGTGCACGCCTCAAATGGAAATTCGGAAAACATTTTTGGATTCAGGCTATTGCCTAATATTTAATTCTATATCTGAAATATATATTTTTGTAAAAATATTTATAAAAGTAAAAATTCATACATTTTCAGCTTAAATAAATGTGGAACTTTAAATGTCATTTCACAGAGATCAGAATAACATAATTCAATTCCGTCTTCATTTTTGGAATCACCACAACCTAATTGTTAAGCAGGCACTTTTAGAAAATTTATATGAATCAATATGATGGCATGAAAATCAAGATATACATCACCATATATATATATATATATATATATATATATAATATTTTGTAGTTATTATTGTGAAAAATGTTTATAAGTTGTATAATAACAATGCCACTAAATATGTATATATTTTTGGTGTCGTATGCGACTTCAAAAGATCCAAATTAGTCGTTTAATCACAATGCATATATGCGATATAATTAAAATTATGTAACAACACTATATATATATATATATATATATATATATATATATATATATATATATATATATATATATATATATATATATATATATATATATATATATATCATGTAACATTTCCAAATACCAATTAATGGTATACTAGTGGTGTACCCACGCAAAGCGGCGATGCCAAATAGTTTCCGGGCAGTAATTAACTCATTTTGTTGAATAGTTTCCTTGCAGCAATTTGATCAAACCATGAAAACAGTTAAGTATTAAGCAAGATACAAAATTTTGATAATTCTTTCGTTTCTACAATTAAACGTTGATAAATAAATTTACGTGTTACTTCCTTATAAATATCAAATCTACAATCATGCATGTTTGTTCTTTTAGATCACCAATAGATAAAAGTTGATGCATAAATATAATGACATGTTTTGCAATAAACATCAAATGACTATTCACGATACATATTGTAACAATTGTAAAATAACGAGTTCTTAATTGTACCTTATTAATCACATAAGACTTCTTTGTACACTATGTTTGATGTGTAGATTGCATCATGATCGAACACTTTTTCTGGCTTTACTAATACCTTTGTATCAACACGTAATATTCCTCTGGATAAGGCCACATAAAGTTGGCCATGTGAGAATACCGATTATGGTAGATAAACTCCCACGTTTGGAATTGTTTGTCCTTAAGCTTTATTGATCGTCATCGAGAAATTAAGGTGAAGTGGAAATTGTTTTCTCTATAATTTGAATGGGAGCATCTCATCATCAGACAGACATAGAGGAATTCTTGGCAAAAACACCCTTTTTACAGCATGCTGACCAACAACTATTTCTGCATCAATGACATTTTACTGAAAGCTCTACATATCAATCTGGTCCATTTACATAATCCATTTGATGGATTGATATTTCGTAATAGTATTATTGGGTTACCAATTTTTAACCGAAGATAATGAGGGGGAGACTACAAACATTCAGTGAGTTTAAGAACTTCGTCGGATATAAGTTATTACTATCGTCTTCCGCTTCATCATAACTGTAGTAAACTTTTTTCTCTCCTGAAAACCACTCGATCATTTAGTTATTTATCTCATCAACACTCTCATTTTTAGTTGTGAATATTACCCTAGAAATGATAAATTCTGAATCAGCTTCGTTGGATTCCAGAGAAGGAAAGATTTGATCAATAAGAACATCCCCTGAGTTAGCTTTATTAGGGTATTTAATATCCATGTCATCAGGTATGCAAATAAAGCTCTCGTCCACTGTTTCCTCATTTCCATCACCGACCCATAATAAAAATTCTGAAAACCACGGGTCAGTTATTGCTCTCATGTTGATTGTTAACCGAAGCCTTTAAATCGATGGCCAAAGAGGTGACATTTGTAAGTGTGTCCATCCATGATTATACAAAGCAAGTAGGCCATGTAATATGACATAAAAGCAGGCATAGGTAGTACCTCTCTCCTTTATCTGGATTAGCATAAACCAATCTTCCTCTCATTGATTTTAGTTTCCGGGGACTCCAACGATGTGTGCTTGAATTCCATGTAAAATGGTTGGGGAAATCCTTGTACATGTATTTTCTAGCATTGGAGTCTTCTTTATTCTTCTCGAAAAATGCCGTCAACATTGTATTCTTATCTTTCTCCCTTTCAACAACATCTTCCATTCTATCACCATATTTGAACCTAACTGTTGATTCGACATATGTATTTGCAAAGCCATCACACAAGGTTGGATCTGAGAAAGCAGAAAGCTGAAAATCCGCCACATCGCCTCAAGAGGGAATACATAAGGTGCATCTTGAAACCCGCATCTTGAAGATGTACTTCACAGATTTTATATCGAACAAACCTCAACGTTGATATGACAATTGGACATCATTAGAGACTTTGGTTTGTATTGAGCCACCCATATATTATCCAATTTTTTATTGCTTATATTCACCTCAATTCAATTATTTCTCCTTCTATATAGTGGATATGAGTCTTCTCCTAATGATGTTTTGTCGTTCAACTGCCTACGATACCTAAAACGACATTTTTTTGGGCACACCCTCCATACATGGACTTTTTTTCTCATAAACTACCACAAGGACCATGAATCATATGATTTTTAACCAGATCATGCATTGTGGGATACTTAATTGGATCTGGAATTTCGGTGCACATGATTTTGTCATAATCGTCTGGATTGTTCATCCTATGTGTAGGTCTCATTAATTGGAGGAAATGTGCATGTGGCAATCCACACTTTTGAAAATCTACGAAATGTACCTATGCTCCTACCCCACCAATGTTATTCCTCTTCAATAATTGTACCTTGAGATCCTCTAATTAAGCACAAAAAATTCTTGCAACAAGATCTGGTCGATCTTGATTTGTTTGTCTTGGGCAATAACTTATCTTCAATTTCTTTCTAATTTGGGTTGATTGTCATTGTAAGGAATATATCAGGCCTCCCATCCTCTTGAACTAAGGTCATGGCATCCAGAAATTGCTTTCGCATGGGCCTCTGATGAAACTTGAAGGTAAGACAAATCATTGTCCAACCATACTTCTTTGACCCTCACCAACATTAGAGCAATCAACAATAGCTCAGTATAAATTAGCTCTAATTTTGGTTTGGTTTCTTTCACAAAAAACCAAACGTGAAGTCTCAATCTTTATGTATGTATCTACCACAAACCGTTGGAACAATCTTCCTCCCTATAGAATTACGTTACAATTTGACGTATCTGGAACTTTTAACAATAGTACTCATGCATAGTTACAATATTCCTACCTTTTGTTGAATAGAATCTGCGATATTATAATTTACATTATACTTATAATGTAGCACCTGGTTCCTAGTACGTATGACCTATCTAAGTAATTTACATTTTTAGCCTTGAACTCGGCGAGTTGTAGGCCCAACTCGCCGAGTAGAGCCGGGTTATTGAGCACGTTTAAGTTGGCGACTCGGCGAGTCCATGTTCTGGACTCGGCGAGTCCCTGCTGTCTGGATGAAACCCTAATTTCAAGGGTTTGCACCTTATTTAAACCAACCTTATGCGAACCAAGCCCGACTCCTTCACCCTCAGAGCTCCCTATATCGTGCTAACCCCGTTTCTTGTGAGATTGAAGTGTTTTGGTGTGATTTCTTGAAGATTTTGAGAGAAAAAGGAGGGTAGATCAAGAGAAGAAGAAGGAGGCCAGATATCTTGGTGTTATTTCAGAGATTCCTTGAGGTATAACTCAGTTTCCTTCTGTTTTTATGCTAAGAGTCCCTTAGAGCATCATTAAAGTCCTTCTTGAGCCATTTCCAAGCTTGTTTATGGATTACGGATGGTAATGAGTTGATTAACCTCTAGATCTAGGCATGTTTGAGCTCCAGAAGCTCAAATCCATGGCCTTTATGGAAATAAATAGCTTAAATGTCCTAGATCTACCATTTTAGTCTTTATTAAGCCTTAAATCCCCATCCTAGGCATGTATACACGTAAAGTTGGAAACTTTACATGTAAAACCTACCCTAAGAGCCCAAATCTATGTATGACATGAGCTGGATTCAAGCAAAATCGAGTATGTAGTAATTGCATGTGAACGACTCGACGAGTCATTCATCAGACTCGGCGAGTCGAGTTGCGAGTCCCCGAGTTTTCCCCCTTTTTCTGTTTGCTGAGTGGAGTCGTGAGTCATGGGGGGGGGGAGACTCAGTGAGTCGGAAGCCAGACTCACCCATGGAGGGACTCGGTGAGTCAATGCCCTGACTCGGCGAGTCCAAGGCCATCTTCTTACCTCAAGAACAGACTCGGCGAGTTATTCGTACAACTCGACGAGTCTCAACATGGGATGTTCATCAGATGAAGATGAACTTGACGAGTTGTTCATGCAACTCGACGAGTAGGATGAAGGACCTTTGGACCCCAGTTTAGAAGGAGAACTCGTCGAGTCAATGCCTAAATCGACGAGTAGAGGCGGGATTAAGGACAATCGAATGGGTAGGGACTCGACGAGTTGGAAAGCCAACTCGGCGAGTCGGGTCAACTGGAAGATGACTTTGACTTGGACTTTGACCTGGTCAAGGGTAAAATGGTCATTTTACCCTAGGTTCAGCTAGCAGTGTTTGACTGAGCATTTTGTGGGAATTATAGCCGGAGGACTTCCGGAACAGCAGCAGCAGTAGTAGACAGTCAGTTCCCGCTCAAATCAGCAGCTACTTTGAGGTGAGTTACCTTCCGGTAGCGGTGGGTCTACGGCCACAATGCCGGCCCACCAGTAGGAGTTGTATGTCAGATGATTGTCTTTGTGATATCATCTAGGTTTGCTACGACCTGATATGTTATGTGCTGGCATGATATGTTATATCTGATAGTAGTAGAGTTCGGTCGTTAGGACCGAAGGGTAGGTCAGACACCCCAGCTATGTCTGACAGTATGTGATGATATGTTTATATGCTGGCCTGATATGATATATGTGGTAGTAGCAGTAGGGTTGAATAGTCCCTGAGGATCGGTTGTTAGGACCGATGGGTAGTCAGCACCCCAGAATGGCTTGACACGGGTAGGACGACACCCCAAAATGGCCGCACCGAGTAGTCAGGCACCCTAGAATAGCCTGGCAGTATGTATGTTATGTGATCGCATGGTATGTGGTACGATGGGAGAACTCACTAAGATTCGTGCTTATAGTTTATAGTTTTGGTTTCAGGTACCTCTTCGTCGAAGGGGAAGGAGCTGGCGCGGTAGTGGCACATCATACACACACACTGTTTTCCGCATTCATGGGATTGTTTTGGGATTTATACTCTGAAATTTTGATGGATCACATGTTTTGGTTTTCAGACTTAGTAAATGTTTATGAAATGGTTTGATCAGACTATGTTTATTTGCAAATGATTTTACTAAATATTGATTGAAAAATGAAATTTTTGGACGTGAAAAATGGGTCGTTACATATAAAGTTTTTTATGTGTACGCTTAAGTTAATAGTTCTTATTTGTAATAAAATTGTAAAATATAATTTAAGGCATATCTTCAAAATCGTCGTCAGCGTTTTCATTTTCAGTAATAATCTCATCTATGGAGACTCCCTGTCTTGGTATTTTAGGATGTCATCCAGACTCTCCGTTGGGAAAGAACAAAGGATAAGACAATGGATGATAACAACTATAGTGAGGTTGAATTGTTTTAGTATGGTTTGACCTCCCATACATAATAATACTTGTCTTATATGCAATGTGTTGTCATTGACTTCAACCCAAACACCAACAACCTCTGTAAATGTGTGGTTCAATAACGTGAAAAATATGTATATCTTTCGTAATAAATATGACACATTTTATTTTAAATAACATAAAGATAAGTAATAGCTTTCACACCTCAGATGTAGCCTGCTTATTGTACGCCCTCTAGTCAAGTTCCACCGATGCATTCAAAGTCACTCTATAATCGTCAAACGAACCTAGATCTAAAAGACGTCAAAATTTTCTAACATATGGGTTCGAAGAAAGAACATGAGTAAGTTTTTCAATAATTTTTCTATCCATATTCGGGTGCTTAGCTCTCTCTCTCTCTCTCTCCCTCTCTATCTGATAATTCATTTTGACCATCATAAAAGTACAACTGCAATTACTTCGACTCGCCTTCCCTTGGAATTAGCTGATCAATATTATGATAGAATGTTCTGTGCGCACAAAAAGTATACACTCCATCAGTCATATTCGCCAATTCTTTATCCACCTTGACACCCAATGATGTGAATGAAAAATTTGAGTTATACACCCTTATGTTGTACCTGAAAACCTCTTCTAGTCGATCTTTCTTTGTGAATAGTTGGAGAAATTATGTGGGAATAGGGGAGTCTGCTAGTTTTGTCTTCCCACTCATGCAACAAAAGGTAGGGAATTCAAATTGTATTATTTTTTCTCCACAATGAACATAGGGATTCTGAACTTTTATGACATGATGTTCCATAGGGATGTTTTTGTAAACAAAATCATATGGATCCTCCTGCAGGGGGTATACTCTAACTGCTCTTAGCCTATTTCGTTCCTTTCTTTGTTGATGGAGGGGGTATACTCTAATTGCTCTTAGCCTATTTCATTCCTTTCTTCACTGATAATATTCTTTGTTATAAGTACTCGTCTTTTGAGCCGCACTTATAGTAGCCACTTGAACCGTCTCCAATGCATTGTCTGTCAACTGTGTTGTAAATTGGCTGGTTCCTTCATCGTTAGCTATCTTTCTCATTTTGTTCTCCTTCTCTCTTGCATAATAGTTGCTATTGTATCTTTTTCGGTTTTCTACAATAATAATTTTTTTTGATGAATATATACATAATATGAATTTAAATATATAATACATACATGTGTGTTTGTATACCTCTTTGTTAATCAGTACCATGTTGGCAAACATCATGATTTTCAATTTCCTTTTCCATAATCCTCATTGCATACTGTAATAAAAATTTAAAGAATAAGAATTTATTAGAAGGTATAAGATAAGAGTGGCGTAGGAGAGGAATTGGAAATTTGAATCTTATAACCTAATGCTTTTAACATTAACAACCTACCTTAGATAAAACTATCACCAAAAAATTATCTTAAATTAATATATAATCAAATTCAAAATAAACACAAAAACCCTACCTTAGGTAAAACTATCACAAAAAAATTCACCATATAAAACCTACCTTAGACAAAACTATCACCAAAAGTTTATCTTAAATTAATATAAGGTCAAATCCAAAATAAAAATACAAAAAATAAAAATAAAAAAACATTCACCAACAAATGTTTGACAACAAAATAGGTCGACTCTTAAATAAACACACATTGAAAATATGAAAATCAACCACAAAATGTCTCACACAAAATTAAAGATTCTTCTTGGCATAAGTCTAATGTTAGTTGCATCCGCCATCATCGGTTTGAACATTATGTTGGTTAACTTGGTTGAAATTAAAATGTTTAATGTAAATAGGATAATAATTATAAAAAAGGTTTGAATTAGTTAATTTTATATTACTATAACTATGAAAATTTCAAAAATAGAAATCCCACTTACTCATAGCTGAATGAACCAACTTTAATCGGGAAGCATATATTAGTTAATTTTGGTATTTGCCTTGGGAATAGATTTTTATAGTTTTTAAAAGCAAATATAATGATTAGTAATCGTTCATAATTTCATATTTGTTCTTATATTATGGAAAAAATCTAAAAATTCCAACAAACCAGCTTAAAAAATAGTAAAAAAAAAATGTTTCGATTACCTTTTTAAGATCGGGTATGAGTGGTTGACAATCAAACTAATTTTTCATATTTTATTTTATTCACTAAACTGTTTGTTTGTATGAGCAATTAAAAAATTAATACTTTTTGTTTCTTCCAACCCAGTTTATTTATAGAAACTTAGATATTTTTTAAATCTTAAAAATTTGCAAGTTATCCAAAAAATAAAATTTAATGAAACATATATGTAAGGGTCAAAATAAATCAGAAGTATGATGAGTCTTTTGGATCTCTTTGCATTAAACATTGGTGTCAGACTCATTTCTTAATCCTCTCTCTTTCTACAATTATAGTTCTTAAAACAAGTTCATTGTATAATTTCACTAATCCAAAAATTAAAATCAGTAATAAATTTGAAGTTTAGTTAGACAAAAGATTTTATCTCTATTTTTTTATCCGAACGTAAGAGATTGGTTACACCTTTTCAATTGCTAACGAACTCACACGATTTACCTTACTGAAAATCACTGCAATCCTCATATTAGGACCATATTGCCCCTTAACACTATTTTTATAATAAAAAAAATCAATTTTTAAAGTTTTAGGAACATATTGCCCTGCACACTGTTTTTATATTAACAAAATTCAATTTTTATAGTTTTAGGACCATATTGCCTTGCACACTATTTTTATATTAATAAAATTCAATTTTTACAGTTTTAGGACCATATTGCCCCTACACACTGTTTTCGAGCTCTAAGTGTAAACATCAGAGCATCCCCCAGAACCATATCATATGAATCATAAAATACGAGGAGCGGTACGATCACGTCTTTGCCTTGCCATAATCTCCTGAAGTACCTGAAATAATACACTGCACTGTAAGCCCAAAAGCTTAGTGAGTTACCCCCAAAATACCAACCACATACAACCATAATCATAACATATTGTATCACAATACAAAACAGCCATGCCTCTCAAGTCTGCAACGTGACTGGTCCGCCCTCAAGAGGCCTTCAGTTCACCTGGTCCACTCTCTGAGTCTACAGTATGACTGGACCGCCCGATCCTGGCCTTCAGTCTATCTGGATCTATCCGAGCCTTCGGTATGACTGGACCGCCATATGGGCCTACAATCTATCCGGACCACTCGTAGGGTATGTTGGCCTTCAGCACAAAGCAGGACCGCCTCAACCCAAACATCAAGCAAATAACCATGTGTACATATAACAGGTAATCGCATAACAGTCCATAGGCAAAAAAATCGATCTAGCCGATCGTAAAGCATAGCATCATCCTTACCAGGATATCGACCTAACCGGTCACTAACATAACATCATCCTATATACCAGGATACCGACCTAAACCAGGTCACTGACATAATACTGTCCTAATTACCAGGACGCCGATCTAACAGATCAATAAGGACATCAACAATACAAGTACAAATATTAGATATAACTATCTCATAGATCATCGATCATAGCAATCTCTCATGACCAAGGCATCGACCTAACCAGGTCACTAAAATATCAATCCCAACGGATCACATGAGCATAACAACATACTGTCTATTCTGATACCAATCTAACAGATCATAACCATATGTAGCATACTGTAACCAAGATAACAACTAAAAGGGACGGCCTTGGTGCCTTAGACCCTATTGATATAGTGAGGATAACTCACCTGAAATTGCTGACTGAAAAGATAAGACCCAGCTGCTCCGACCTCCGACACGATCGTCGCCACTGAACACTACCAAAGAACCAATTCCATAAATACCAATATTACCAAATTACCCTTGGAAGTCAAACTGGTCAACTCTTGGTCAAGGTCAAAGTCCTCAGTCAAAGTCAACCTTCCTGGTTGAATCTACTCGCCGAGTCAACCCGTCGATTCGCCAGGTTCCCTTACCCAGAAAACTCTCATAACACAACTTAACTCGTCGAGTGGCCCAAAGACTCGCCGAGTCCAACGATCTCTGAGTCCCATCCTGTCCAACTCACTGGGTCACCAACCGACTCACTAATCCAAGGCTTTAACCAAAAGAGGTTGGGGTTCTGTGACCTGACTCGCCGAGTTCAAGGCAATCTTCAACAGACTCGCCGAGTTGCTCTTCCAACTCATCGAGTCCATGCACGTGTTCATACAACTCGTCGAGTACACCCATGTGACTCGCCGAGTCTCTCCAGTTCTCAATCCATTCAGAGGCTTTTCGAGCCATGCTGAGGCTCCAATCCTTAGACCCACCCTTATACAATCTATCCCTCACATAAAGTTGCAAACTTTACGTGAAACCAAAGAGATATAGGCCCAAAACACACTAGGGCTTGGGTTTTAGACAAAAGGGCTTCACCAACAATTCAATAACTGATGCTTTATGACTTTCTGGACCAATACAAGTCTAGATCTGAAGTAGAAAATCTCAGATTTGGACTCCAAACCCAAAGTGGATCTCAATCATACCAAAATGGCCCCAAATCTGATTCAAGAATAAATCTAGAAGCAACAAAGGAAAGGTAACAGCTCATAACCTCCAAGATATGCCCAAAACTGCAGTAGATTCTAGATCTGCACTACTTTCTTGATGTAAATGTTGGATAAGGTGTCTAAGTCCATAACTTATTTGGTATATACTTGACCCGACCCGACATGGTCCATTTGGGTTGCATTTCACCCGAACAGTTTATGGATAATTTTATGAGAGTTATACACATATGCTTATTAATATATTATAAGTTATAATATATTAATATGAGGTTATGTTATTTAATTAGTCTTAGTCTTAAATTAATTATGAATTAATTTAGAGATTAAAAGAAAGACTAATTAGATTATGGGCTATTGGTTTTATATGGTGTGGGCTAACACTCATTTGTTAATGGGCTAGGCTTGGATGGAAGTCCATGGATGATCCATGGAGCTTTTAAACCATGGATCCTTGGTAAAGGAAAGGTCATGGGTTATTAGGGTTTCACCCTAACCATGTACACTATATAAGCATGCTTATGGTGCATGAAATGGAAACTAGTAAACTAGTGTGTGTGTGTGTGTGTGCTTGTGTGTGGCCGAAAATTGCAAGTGTGTATACTCTCTCAAAGTTTTCCAAGTGTTTGTGGTGATTTATGATTCCATTTGAGGCATTCACACTATTGGTGCTTGGCCCTCAAACTCCTCAAGAATCAAACTCATCAAAAAGGTATGTAATCTCTTCTAACTCTTTTATGTTGAAATGTTCCCCATGCCATGTTAGATAGGTTATGAACCTTGGAAAATTATTATTTTGCATGTATTTAGACAAACATAGATCCAAGGTTTATTAGGGTTGCATGCACACTTAGGAAGTGTTAGATTGCTCAAAACCCAACAATGGTATCAGAGTCAGGTTTGCTTGTTTGATACTTGATGCAAAATAGTTGAAAAAGTCGAAAAACTTGTTGTCTGCCTGATGAACTCACCGAGTCCATGGGGGGACTCGCCGAGTTCATGTGTATCTTCAACCTACTCGCCGAGTAGGTTCATGCACTCGACGAGTAGGAGCCACAGAGTGCAGATTTTCGACTTTTGCTGCTGGAAATGGACTAGAAACATTACCCTAAACTGTTTTGGTGTTTTAAAACTTGTTTTAGTTGGTGTAATGGTTGTTCTAATCCATTTACAATAGCATATATCAAAATTCCATGATTTTATGTGTTCATATAATTCTTGAAATTTTGATGATCATGTTCATGTTCTTATGAATTTAGAAGATGATAGGAATTATTTGCTGAATTGTTTAGAATTAATTCTTGATCATTTATGTGTTTTAACGGAGTCCATAATTTGTTCTCAAGTTATGGATATCCAAAGGTCACTTTCTTTAACACACACATTTAAACACATAAGTTACATGAAAATGAAGAGTCTTCATTTTTATGAACCTTTAATTCATAAGTTATGAAATGAAAAGTTTTGGATAGTTACAAAATTTGTCCTCAAGTTTTGGAATTTGTAAAGTTTCACACACTTTAATAAACTTTAATTCCAACCCTTAGAGTTTTAATAGTTAAAATTCAACCCTTATACTATTTATAACATTAAGGTTAATTATTATATATATGTATAAGAATAAGTCGTTCTACCGTTAGTAGGCCTCATTCACGAAGCCGGTCTATAAGGTGGGTATAAGGTTGTTGCCTATAAAATGGCGACTTAATGGGTGTCCACTCTCACCCACCGCTTGCTTGACTGGTGGAGGGTCGTTAGCCGAACGGGTAGGACAATGACTTTAAATCCTCATTAAAAGTATAATGATTATTATAAAGTAACTAAACCTTTTTTTAATTCCCAATCTTAGTTATTTTAGGAAAAATGTGAACATGGTGCTAGTCCATGGAATTCACACTTTGTACCTTACCAAGTCGTTGGTGGAGCGTGTGTGGTTAACCGGCACACTAACTTGGACTAGTAAGGATCACGAAGGGTGACTTAATGTTTTTCATAGATCAATGGAGCGTGTGTGGTTAACCGGCACATTGATTAGGTGATAATATTAAGGGTACCAAGTGAATTAGCATGGTTATTCACACCTTGTTTTGTGATCCTCGGCATCCCGGTCACAAAACTTGAAGGGCACAATCGAGATTGAAACATGCCATTGAAAAGCTCAATGAATCTCAAACGAATCTAGGAATTTCAAATCCAATTAAAACCTAATAATTCATTTTGTTTTTCATGGTGGAAATTGGTGAATCGTCATTCACCTACCTTTCAAATATATTATTACTTAGATTACGGCATCCCTCTTCTAAGTATAATGTATTGTGATTGGGTCCTAGCCTTAATATTACATTTGGGTGTCTTATTAAGGATTCTATATATCTAATCTAAAATTGCCTTCTTCTTTCAGATGTCTTCCAACACTAATGCTTCAGGCTCTAACCCAACTGGTTCTTTTTCTCTCATGAATCTTTGTGGGAGGGTCATCTTTGATGGATCCAACTTCATGGATTGGATTTGGAACATCAGGATGGTTACTCATTATGAGGACAAGGAATATGTCCTCGATAAGGAGTTAAAAGAGCTTGATGAGTCTACTGCTACTCCTGAGGACATCGCTGAATTGAGGACACATGAGAGAGATGCTACTAAGGTGGCATGTATCATGATGGCCACGATGACAGCTGAGCTCCAAAAGTCATATGAAGATTTCTACCCTTTTGAGATGCACCAAGACCTGATGGAAAGGTACCATCAGAGTGCTCGTCAGGAGTGGTATGAAATAATCTCCTCCATAATAACTACCTGCATGAAGGACGGTGATTCCATCATGGCTCACATGCAAAAGATGCAAAGGTATGTGGACCGTTTGCTGAAGCTGAATGTGAACATCCCTGAGGAGTTGGCAATTGACATCATTTTGCACTCCTTACCTTCTTGTTATGACCATTTTCGTATGACATATCATATGAACAAGGAGGAAGTTACCCTCAGCAAGCTTCAAGGACTCTTGAAGACCGTTGAAACCGGTCTTAAGGGCAAAGCGGTTGTTACCTCTACTACTCCTACTCCAACATTTACCCATGTTTTGGCTATCGGGCAAGGCAAAGGGAAAAAGAGGAAGCACCCTTCGAAGGGTACCAAGGGAAAGTCTCTTGAAGGCTCCTCATCGAAGACCAAGAGCGGTTCTGTCACTCCTTCTGCCATTCCCAAGGATGCTGAATGCTTTTATTGCCATGAAAAGGCACACTGGAAGCGAAACTGCCCTAAGTACTTGCAGGATCTAAAGGATGGGAAAGTGAAACCCACCCATGCAGGTATTTACACTATATTGTCTAATTACTCAACATATTCTAACTCTTGGGTGCTTGATATAGGATGTGGTATTCACATATGTTCTGATTTGCAGGGCCTAAGAAGAAGTGAGGATGTGGAGCACGGGAAGATAAACTTGATCATGGGGAATAGGAAGGCTTCACCTGTTTCCAAGATTGGAGTTTATACTTTGTTGCTTAATAATGGGTTAAAATTAGATTTGAATAAATGTGTGTACTCGTCTGAAATGGCGAGGAATATTATTTCTTTTCATGCTTTGTACAAACAAGGTTTTACCTTTTCGTTTGATAATGAATGTGGTGGTATTAATGCTTTCTTTAAAAATGTGTTTTATTTTAAAGCGTTACCTTGTGATGGTGTGTATGAAACTGTGTCGATTGTAGACAACTTAGGAAATAATGTGTTGTATATTGATTCTTCTACTAGCCTAGATAAAGCATCATTGTGGCATTGTCGTCTTGGACATGTAAACAAGAAACACATAGGCCAACTCCAAAAGAGTGGAGTCTTAGAATCATTCGACCTTAAATCGGATGATAGTTGTGAATCTTGTCTACTTGGAAAGATGACAAAATCACCCTTCACTGGAACTTGTGAAAGGGGTGAGGGTTTGTTGGACCTAATACATACTGATGTATGTGGGCCATTCAAAACCGCCACAAGGGATGCTAATCGGTATTATGTGGCTTTTATTGATGATTTTAGTAGATATGGGTATGTCTACTTAATCAAACATAAGTCAGAAACCTTTAAAAGGTTTAAGGAATTCAAACAGGAAGTAGAAAATCAATTGGGCAGGAACATTAAGATGCTTCGATCCGATCGAGGTGGTGAGTATCTTAGTACCGAGTTCCTTGACTATCTTAAGGAGTGTGGGATTGTCTCACAATTAACTCCTCCCAGGACACCACAGCTGAATGGTGTAGCTGAGAGGCGTAATCGAACCTTGTTGGACATGGTTCGCTCTATGATGAGTCGAGTTTCGCTACCAATCTCTTTTTGGGGGTATGCCTTAGAGACTGCTGCCCATATCCTTAATCTAGTCCCTACAAAGAAGGTTACCAAAACACCTCATGAGATGTGGACTGGGAAGGTTCCCAATTTGAACCACATCAAGATTTGGGGTTGCGAGGCTTTCGTGAGGCGTGAAACTCATGATAAGCTCGAACCCCGAAGTGAAAGGTGTATTTTCATCGGCTACCCACAGAAATCTTTCGGTTACCTCTTCTACAGACCCAGTGAGAATGTGGTCTTTGTAGCGAGAAGAGGGGTCTTTCGTGAGAGAGAATTTATAAGCCAAGGAGACAGTGGGAGGCAAATTGATCTTGAAGAAATTCAAGAAGCAATTGGTGAAGGAACCTCAGACACTAGCAATCAACCTGAGGAGGAAACTCCTGTTGAGCAAGCTGACATGTCTGTACCTCCGAGGCGTTCCACACGGGTTAGGAACACACCTTCGTTTTATTATGGGTTTCATATTACTACGGAAGGTGATACGTTTATCAGCGATAGTACACTGGTAAATTTGGATGAACCTAGCAGTGTTAAGGAAGCCATGGCAGGCCCGGAGTCTGCTAAATAGAAGGAGGCTATGGACAGCGAGATACAGTCCATGTATGACAATCAAGTTTGGAACTTGGTTGACAATGTACCAGGCCGTAAAACAGTCGGGTGCAAATGGATCTTCAAGAAGAAGACCGACATGGAAGGAAAAGTGCATACTTATAAGGCTCGACTGGTTGCGAAGGGTTTTACTCAGACTCAGGGTATTAATTATGATGAAACCTTCTCGCTGATAGCAAAGATTAAGTCTATTAGGGTTATGCTAGCCATTGCAGCATTTCATGATTATGAAATATGGCAAATGGATGTCAAAACCGCTTTCCTTAATGGAAAGTTGGCTGAGGATGTGTACATGAACCAGCCAGAGGGTTTTGTCAGTGCAAAGTACCCTAATAGAGTATGCAAGCTTGAGAAATCCATTTATGGATTAAAACAAGCATCTCGTAGTTGGAATCCTTGTTTTGATGAGAAGGTCAAGGAGTTTGGCTTCTCAAGAAGTGAAGATGAGTCTTGCGTGTATGTCAGAGCTAGTGGGAGTATAGTTAGCTTCTTGGTACTGTATGTGGATGACATACTACTTATAGGAAATGACATCCCAACCTTGCAGGAGGTTAAGTCCTGACTTGGGAAGTGCTTTGCTATGAAGGACCTAGGGGAGGCTGCCTATATCCTAGGGATAAGGATATTAAGAGAAAGGAGTAAAAGACTAATTGGACTTAGTCAGAGCACCTACTTGGATAAGGTGTTGAAAAGGTTCAACATGCAGAACTCCAAGAAAGGAGATTTACCGATCCAAAGCAATGCCAAACTAAGTAAGACTCAGAGTCCGAGTACAGAGGCAGAGATAGCTGAGATGAGCCAATTACCGTATGCTTCCGCTGTTGGCTCGATCATGTATGCTATGACTTGTACCCGCCCTGATGTGGCATTTGCTTTGAGCATGGTCAGCAGGTATCAGGGGAACCCTGGCAAGGCTCATTGGACCGCGGTAAAGAACATTCTCAAGTATCTGCGGAGGACTAAGGATTGGATCCTTACCCTTGGTGGGAGTGATGACTTGAGAGTATTAGGGTATAATGATGCTGGTTTTCAGACTGATAGGGATAACTTCCGCTCTCAGTCGGGCTAGGTCTTTACCTTAAATGGAGGGGCAATTTCTTGGAAGAGTTCCAAGCAGGAGACAGTGGCTGATTCGACTTGTGAATCAGAGTATATAGCACTGAGTGAAGCAGCGAAGGAGGCGATATGACTAAAGAACTTCATCGGAGACCTTGGAGTTGTACCAGCTATTAAGGAACCTATGGAGATTTTCTGTGACAACAATAGTGCGGTTGCCTTAGCCAAGGAACCAAGAGATCATGGCAGATCCCGACACATTGACAGAAAATATCACTTCATAAGACACAAGATTGAAGAAGGACTCCTCGTGACAAGGAGGATATCGTCGGATGAGAATCCTGCAGATCCCCTTACGAAGGGACTGACGAGGGTTAAGCATTTTCAGCATGCGAGGCGCATCGGGCTGAGGGACGATATTAGTTTTACAGATTAGATAGTTTTCCTGAAACTTGTAAAATGTAATCGACATTTGATGATGAATAAAATTTGTGATTTATTTATGAGTAAAGTGTTACTGTCATTGTCAATTATTTACCATTGTTTCAGTTTTGCATGTTTTGACTTCCAGAATAATTAATTTATTCAAACTTCCACAATCGGTCATACGTCAGAAGTAGGTATGAATCAAGATTGTCATGAATTGGGTTTGTAGATGGCTAAAGGTGTTTAGACATGACAATGGTTACTACAACATTCATGAGTACTCATAAGTTATGAGTATTGGTATAAACCCACGCTCACTTGTATCACTTCATGGAATTTATCTCGAGTGATCGTGAGACGATAATATCATATAAGTCTTCAAACCTAGAGATATGAGTTGTTACCTATGAGTTGGTTGTGCATTGATTGGACGTAAACGCATCAGTAACTTGATGTTATAAAATGTGCCTTTGTGTACAATTCAACAAGTAGTAGAACAAGCATATGAGTCGAAGTTTATCTGTTCCTTCTAGAAATAGAAGCGATATCTGGGCCCCTCAATGATTTTGTGTTGACCCATGTACCGGGCCCGGTCAGAACTAAACTGATGTGTTCAGTAAAGTTCTTTGTCAAACAAATCGGAAATCGAGAAACAACTGCCAGACAATAAGCAAGACATAGTTCCATGTGTTTGTCCGGCTGATATCATGAGAACAGAGGATTAAATGATCACTTGTCTTAAAATGGCGCTTCATAGTTCAACAGAGTTTTCGAGAGCTACGATTGTTGGTTGGTTCCTGAAGTTATATAGGCAAATAGAGTTATTAGACTTATCCAAGTGGGAGTCTGTTGGATAAGGTGTCTAAGTCCATAACTTATTTGGTATATACT
Source organism: Lactuca sativa (assembly GCF_002870075.4). Lineage (NCBI taxonomy): Eukaryota > Viridiplantae > Streptophyta > Magnoliopsida > Asterales > Asteraceae > Lactuca > Lactuca sativa. The sequence goes on from NC_056628.2 coordinate 39,767,176, forward strand.
TGACCCGACCCGGCATGATCCATTTGGGTTGCATTTCACCCGAACAGTTTATGGATAATTTTATGAGAGTTATACGCATATGTTTATTAATATATTATAAGTTATAATATATTAATATGAGGTTATGTTATTTAATTAGTCTTAGTCTTAAATTAATTATGAATTAATTTAGAGATTAAAAGAAAGACTAATTAGATTATGGGCTATTGGTTTTATATGGTGTGGGCTAACACTCATTTGTTAATGGGCTAGGCTTGGATGGAAGTCCATGGATGATTCATGGAGCTTTTAACCCATGGATCCTTGGAAAAGGAAAGGTCATGGGTTATTAGGGTTTCACCCTAACCATGTACACTATATAAGCATGCTTATGGTGCATGAAATGGAAACTAGTGAACTAGTGTGTGTGTGCTTGTGTGTGGCCGAAAATTGCAAGTGTGTATACTCTCTCAAAGTTTTCCAAGTGTTTGTGGTGATTCGTGATTCCATTTGAGGCATTCACACTATTGGTGCTTGGCCCTCAAACTCCTCAAGAATCAAACTCATCAAAAAGGTATGTAATCTCTTCTAACTCTTTTATGTTGAAATGTTCCCCATGCCATGTTAGATAGGTTATGAACCTTGGAAAATTATTATTTTTCATGTATTTAGACAAACATAGATCCAAGGTTTATTAGGGTTGCATGCACACTTAGGAAGTGTTAGATTGCTCAAAACCCAACAGTAAACCCTTTTGATCTTCAAGTTTCTTCCACTAGAACACCTCTCAAAGCTTCAATCTCCCTCAAATGGCCTTATACACACGATCTAGGGTTTACTGGATCTCAAAGGGGGATAAGGGAGCTGAGGGGAGGACATTAAGTCCTTTAAATAGGGTGCAAACCCTAAGATTCAGGTTTTTCTCATTCCAACACCAACTCGTCGAGTCCAGCTTCCGACTCGGCGAGTTGGTCACTTAATTCGAGACCCAAACCCGCTCCGACTCGGCGAGTAAGCGTACCTACTCGTCGAGTCCCTTCTTCAAAATTAAATTTTAAACTCTGAAATCGTACTTCTGAAATTCGAGATGTTACACTAATTAAGTATTCTAAATAGAATTTGTAGCATTAGTGACGATAAGCATGGGTATAAATGTCACTTTAGCTTTAGAATTGAAAAAAATGTTTCATCAATATTAAATTAAAATTCCCAAAACAAAGATTGTTACAACTTTTATGAGATAAACACTTAACAAAGAGAAACAATGAAGAATTGAAGAAAAAGAAACACATGTTTTACTAAAGCTACATGTTTTAAATCTTATTCGTATTTCATAAAACTAGAAACAAAAAATAGATACAAGCTTTAAAATGGATCTTAATCCTATAAATCATTTGTGAAAGTTGATGACATTATTATATTAATACTAATTACTAACCTTCCTCAACTTGAAGTACCATAGTTTCTGCATCTTCAGGTTCAAACTCTTCAACCTTCTTTTGGGCCCCACTAATAAACAAATACTGACAATTCTTTGGATTTGTTTGAATCACAATTACATGCTTGCAGCATGGAGCTTTCATGGTAAAGCTCCATATCTTAAATAATATCAAGAATCATAATGAATAATCCTGGAAAAAGGTGAATTCAGTGATATTACTTGGAAATATTTAAAATTTATAGCTTACCTTTGTAGAGTAATAATTTCCAACTTGCTTCTTTTCGACATTGAACCTTACACCCTTTGCAATCACGGGGAAGAACATGATGAAGAAGATACAAATATTTTGTGAGTATCAATGGAAAATAGGATTAACAAAGTTTGTTTTAGAAAGCGTTCATGTGTGGAAATACATTAGCAGCCACGTGATTAGATAAAGTTTCGGTAAATATGCTTTTGTTGGTTTAATAAACGCTTGCTTCTGTATATAGATTTATGCAGATTATGTAGTCTTTTATGATGAAAAAGTGAATCTACGTTTGGATTTGACAGAATCTTTGTTTCATGAATGTAAATTGATGTTCTTGCCTTTAAAGCCTTAACGATTGATGGCTTTCACATGCATTTTGGACTAAAAATACAAAGGATCATTAAACTTAGAGAAAGCATCTCCAGCACATGTTTTTGTGAGCCCATATCTTTGCCCAATTGGAGTCCTGAAATAAAAAAAATACCATTTACACACAATATGTATATTAATATATTAGTAATAGAGTAATAATACTTACGCAATGTAGATAATTGATAAAGCGTTGTGTGTCTGCAGCTAAAGGAGCACCACTGCATAGCATGAAACGAATGTCTCCTCCAAGTATAGAACATATCTTCTTAAAAACAATAGCATCCTAGAATAGATCAGGTTATAGACATATTTAGAACAACTTTACATGCGTGAAATTTATTTTCTTTAGAACAACTTTACATCTGTGAATCTTACCACGACAATTTTATGTAGGCTAAAATAATCAAAACCACTTAATTTTTTTTTATTCTTTTTCAATTTTAGATTTTAACATACCAGCTACCACTGCAATAGTGAGCTAATCTCCAATTCTTCTGATGCGTGAGGCACCTTTTCTATATGATTTGAAGCGCTCTAATGCTGGATCGTTTGCCAAAAGCTGCAAAAAGTACACATTTTCACAAGTTGAGTTTATATAATTGGTTGTAATGCTTGACATACGGACATTAATCTTTTCTACATATAAAAAGATATAAAAACATCAGCTTCTTGACCATGCATTACCAAGAAGAAATTGATAAGGAAAAAAAAACAATAGAATAACTTCCTTGAAACTCTTGGCTATGAATAAACACAAAACATCATGTTTAATAAACATTCAAATGTTGATTTCCTATGTTAGTCAGCTGTCAGCTGTCAGCCCCATATACATAAATGTTATGGATAAATAATTTTGAATATTTGGAAATTTGAAGAGTTGTTAATGCCAAAAGAAATGGCAAGAAATTCTTGTAGTCATAGAAAATAATATGGTTTGCAGAAAGATTTGAGAAGAAAAAGAATACACATTATATCGGGAATTATTATGCCACTCATGGTACACATTACATAACTCACAGTTACAGATAGGAAGGCAGATGTAGTGCTCATTTTGACACGAAGAGGCATGTCTCAGAAGGATGATATGTTAAAGCATTATAGGTTATCATAGGCAAGCAAGTATACTGTATACATAATCATGCCAAATAATTGCATAAAATAGCCAAAATGAACTGTCTAATCACTTTGATTTAAAATTAGAATCCAGACTTTCAAGTAGGCAAGAGTGAAAATGCATGAGAAACCATGAACTAAATTAGGGCTTATTGTAACATACACGTTTAGTTATCGTGTTTTGTAATAAATAATATTATGAAATATTATATGAATTTGAGTAATTGAGTTCTAACGGATACTTTTTACTAGAAATGAAGTAAAATTATGTTTAGAATCAATCAGAAAATATTGGAAGTCTTATGAGATTCCGATTAAAAGTCAATATCGAAATTTAATGAAAATATATAATTTGAAATAAGTAAAATTTTATTAATGAAAGTTGTAAAGAATCTCATTAGAAACAATTAGACGAAAACCTCATCGAAATCCGAGTTATAACGAATAAGTTATGACCAATCATAGATCCGCGACAAAACCGGCACGTCGCTGAATGACGTGAAAAGTGAGTTTTTGATTAACTACTTTTTTGCCTTGGTGGTTGAAATGAAAGTCGTAGTATTTGTTAAACTGAGAATTTTCATAAAAATAACGTCCAAATCTGACTTCGTATGAAGAAGTTATGATTGTTCTAAGTTTCGGAATAGCAGTAGACAGCTAAAAACACGAAATAAAGATCGAGTGATTTTTAGCCGACGCAACCTAAACGAGAATCGAAGGTCTCATCAATAGCAGTACAACGGTAAAAAGACAGACGAAAATGAACATCAGATGAAGAAGTTATGAATATTTAACGAATTTTCCCGTCCCGTCTATTAAAAATAAATCAAAATTAGCCAACGGAGTCTAAACAAAAGTTGTAGAGCATAATTTCACCTACGCGTGCATATAAAGAACGTCAGAAATGGAGCACATATGTGAAAGTTATGGACTTTAGAATTTTCGGACACAAAAACCGAGAAAATCTGAAATCCGAGAAAATTTGCATGGCTGGGGTTCGGCCACGTCACCTACATGCGATATGACGCGTGTCCGACGCGTGTCACAGCCACCTCGCACCGAAGGCGCAGTCCTCTCCTGATCCGATGCGTGGCTAAGCGTTGGCGCCTTCTGAGCTTCGCCATCTCTCTCTCCCCCCCTCGCATGCGAGCCACGTGCTCGCTTCTCCTTGCTTCGGATTCGAGGCTCGCACCTATATAAAGGGTGCGAGACCTCCTGGGTAATTTTGGAAATTTCACACCTTTTACCCCTAAATCCAATTTTTAGCTATTTCAACTTCCCCTGAAGCCCCGGGATCATTCCCAACACCCGAAACACGTCCCGAAGTGCCCGAAGAGCCCGAGTAATTTATCTTTTCGGTTTGAAGCTCAACCCTTGCAGGGTCCGGTTTTCAGTAAAGCTCCTGGTTTTCAGCGAAGAAAGTTATCTATTATAACGAAGTGCTGCACAAATTACTATTTTAACCCCCAACTAATTCACGGTGAGTTCAATATATAAGAACAATTGTATGTTATGTGTTATATGTGCTATGTGCTTTTCCGTGTTATTATATTGTGTTATTATTTCATGCTATTATGGTAGCAAAAGTTGTACCTGTGACCATGTGATCAGTGAAAGGACTTGAATTCACGGTGGTACTGGTATGTAGCCTCTGGCCATGTAGAGCATGTCTCGTAAGAGAACGACTTCTATTTTATGGCATTAGCAGAAGGTTAGACAGGGCTAAAACCCTGAAATCTACCAAAATGTTTAATCAGAAAGTGTATGTCTTCTGTGCCATTTGGGCTGAAGCTTTATTGATGTATATCTAGTATGAAAATTGTTATGTCTTATTGATTGTATATCTTTAAATCAAATCATTAATTGATATTGAAAGCTTGTCACATGATACACATATGCCTTTGGTGTTCCATGTTCCTCGTTGCTTTTGGCATAACGTTATATTGCATCTATTATTGAACTCACTAAGCGTCACCGCTTACCCCTCTCAATGTTTAACAAATTGCAGGAGATAAGTAACCAGTATAGTCGTATACTGTTGGAAGGTTTAGAATAGTTATAATATTACTTTTGTATTTAGGGATCATGTATGTATAAAAGTATAGTATCCTAGGTAGTTGTGTAATATATAACACTTTCTAATAGTTGGTTTGTATCCGGTCGTTTGTAAACAAGTTATCAATGTTAAAACATTATTTGTGAATATGCATGTAGCATGTTTTGGAGTAACAGTTGTCAAATATGAAAGTGTGGGTCTTTCACTTATTCTTATAGAGTATCCTGAGAAATTGAAATTCAAACAAAGAAAATCTCGACGAATAAGACGTCAATTAAAATATCTAGCTTCGTTTTCGACCTATCCATATGCACATGCAATCCTATGCCAACAACCATTGATACAAATCAATACCAAATGGGATGAAACAAACACTTACGACTTTCTTGTGAGCCCCAGGTTCGACATGAAGTTGACATCTAGATTGCAACTGCGAAACCTCCACTGCCTAAATCAAATAAAAATTTATATTGAAACTGACGGTGTCAGGAGGGTGTAGGTAGCGACGGCTTCAAGAGGCTGGCAGTTACGTTCATTTGTCAGAGATTGAAGAGGGTTTTTCATAAAAGGAATAGAAAAACGTATATGATGTCAATTAAGTAACAAGCATAACATGTTTGTATAACATGTATTTGGTTTTGTACCTCTTAAATTTCATCAAAAAAGTATAATATGTTTTATATAATAGTAAAGATAAAGTTATGACAGATTTGGCCACTTGTTATATATAAATCCCCAATTCTTTATATGTTTTATATAATAGTAAAGATATGACAAACTTGGACACTTGTTATATATAGATCCCCAATTCTTTATATAGTTCATAAATGTACATTATGTGTCAATTTTGAGATTTAGAGACTGAGGTTAACAAATTAAGAACTTTACATTTCCTAAAATATGAGCTTATATATATATATATATATATATATATATATATATATATATATATATATATATATATATATATATATATATATATATATATATATATATAGGAGTAAGATCAAATGAGAACACCAAAAATATTGAGAATGCAAGAACAAAGTATATTCATTTGCGATTTCATGTATTCATTTGTAGAGAAATGATAAATTTTTACGCCTTAAATTTTAATTGAAGAGAAAAAGCATGTTTATGTTGATTGTGCGTAAAAATTTATCATTTCTCCATAAATGAATACATGGAATCACAAATGAATATACATGTATTTGGTTTTGTACCTCTTAAATTTCATCAAAAAGTATAATATGTTTTATATAATAGTAAAGATAAAGTTATGACAGATTTGGCCACTTGTTATATATAAATCCCCAATTCTTTATATGTTTTATATAATAGTAAAGATATGACAAACTTGGACACTTGTTTTATATAGATCCCCAATTCTTTATATAGTTCATAAATGTACATTATGTGTCAATTTTGAGATTTAGAGACTGAGGTTAACAAATTAAGAACTTTACATTTCCTAAAATATGAGCTTTTATATATATATATATATATATATATATATATATATATATATATATATATATATATATATATATATATATATATATATATATATATATATATATATATAGGAGTAAGATCAAATGAGAACACCAAAAATATTGAGAACGCAAGAACAAAGTATATTCATTTGCGATTTCATGTATTCATTTGTAGAGAAATGATAAATTTTTACGCCTTAAATTTTAATTGAAGAGAAAAAGCATGTTTATGTTGATTGTGCGTAAAAATTTATCATTTCTCCACAAATGAATACATGGAATCACAAATGAATATACTTGTTTTAGCGTTCTCAACCTTTTAGGTGTTCTCATTTGATCCTTTCCCTATATATATATATATATATATATATATATATATATATATATATATATATATATATATATATATATATATATATATATATATATATATATATATATTACACAAATTATACAACAAACCTATAATACATATAGATATATTATATATAAGGGAATTGTTTATAAAGTCCTAAATAAATACATATAGGTATGTAGCATGAATATACAACATTATACCACCAAATTCATTCTTTTAAACTACCAAATACAAAGAATTTGACAGCCAAGTAACTTGCAAGTCTTTGACTGTCAAACTGAAGACTGCTTGCACACATCCTTTAACAAATTAAACTATCAAATACAACCCAAAATCTATACAATTACAATCAAATAAAAATCATCTAAAGTGTTGCTTCAGTCACGGTTACCTTCTTCCCCACTCAACCCTCAATCGAACACTCCACCCTTCTTCTCCTTCACTTCCCAGTCAAAAATCAAACACCAAACAAAACAATCCTCTTACAGTTCATCGATTTCAGTCAAAACAAGAACAAAAGAGAAAAAAAAAAGAGAGAAAAACAACACAACAGCAACCGGAGTTGCTGCTGCCTCCCACGATACCACCACGAAAAAAAATCAACAACCCCCTTTGTTTCATACCTACCCTGCTAGACAAATCTTCGCATTCGTTTTTTTTTTTTTTTTTTTTTGTTCCGGAGCTGTTAGCCACGATCACAGCCCATTTTTCGTTCTTCCGTTTCCTGTAAAAACAATAAACACAAACACCCTTGATCGATCATTCTGCCAGTCTCAACATCTTTTGGATTGGATGCCAAAAAAAAAAAAAAAAAAAAAGATGAATCAAGAGGATTCCCGGTTGCTGCTTCGTCCTTACCCTTCAATCCAACTGTCTCCCATTTCCATCGCGTTTACTTCCAATCGAACCAGAAGAAGAGCAGCCAAGAACAGTCAAACCAAACCCTCGATCTGAAAATCCTAGAATCTTTTTCCCTTTTCGCCCATCGCACCATTCTTCTTCTTCGTCGAGCTCCACTGCCGAAAAACCCAGTGGTCGCTGATTGCCCTTCGCACCTCGATGCTGGAACCGAGCCAGCAGCCGCGAAGCTCCTCGCTTCCTCCCCTTCGGTCTAGTCGACCCCGAAGACACGCTTCTTCCTCCTCGCGATCTGCAACCGCCGGATACCTCGCTCAGCCCTCTTTCTGGCCAACGACGAGCATGAAAACCAAAAGCCGCACCGCTGTCTTGGTGCTTTCCTTCGTGACTGCCATCATGTCCGGTTCCTTTCCTTGATCGACCAACAAATGAAAACGGGGGGGATAAAGCCCTAATTCCTTTTATGTTGGACCATTAAACATGGGATGCATACAAAAGCCCAAAGTCATTTTTTTTTAATTAGGAAATGACCAAAATGTTCTCCTATTAAACCATGTATTCAAAATTACTCTCAACCCCAATTATTGAACCCATTTGTTTAAAACAACCTGTCAATTTGTATTTATAGTCCTAATCATTTAATCAAATTACCAAAAAGCCCCTATACTTTAGTGAAGTTACAAATCAGCCCCCAATAGTTTAAATTTGTTATGAAATGGTCCCGAGAGTAATTAAAAATTCAAGGGTTGTGGATTTGCGGTTTCACATGACAAGTTTTTCAAAAGAAACCGAATTCGAACAAGAAGAACCTACGCTTCAAGGGTGGGTGCTTGCGTCCCCTTTTTAATATTTTAGTTATTTCGCGGGGGGGGGGGGGGGGGGGGGGGGGGGGTACATGTGCCTATATATTTTGTTTATATAAATATATTATCCTTTATGCGAGAATAAAATAAATCTAATTTATAAAATTGTTATTTGAAAATTGAACATATTGTTACAAAGAACTAGTATAAACTTTTCGTAAACATATTGTGGAATTTTTATCGTGAAATAACTAGTCTACACGATAAATGTTACATGATACAAAAATATATAATTTTTATGTGACATTGTATATTATGACAAGCACATTATAACACTTTTTAGTATTTCAAGGATTCAAGCTAGTACTATTCATGTATATTTATATGTTTAAACACATAAAGTTTATACATGTACGTATGTTCATTACTTTGAAACATACATCTTTATAAAAGCAAGTACATTACACTTTTACATACATACCAAGTATACTCGTCTTCTATAATCTTCATACAATGAAATTCATTATGCCTTGTGACCAATTAAGTTAGGGCTGCGAGTTATTCACAAACTTTTTGCTTATGGCCTTTTTAGTGAGACGTTATTCATTAGCTGAGTCCAAACACTTAGCATACCGATACTACTGCAACTGTTAATCTTCAGAGCGAGATATATATATGTATAGATCTACACGGGGTTGACATCCCCACCTGCGGTTGCTAGCTAGAACCTCGACCGATCAATCGAAGCGGGTGATAAGTGTCAATGATTGTTATTGCAACGTCTAATGAAGCGTTGTAGGGGGTACACTCAGTCACATAGCTCGGTTATAGGGCTTACTATAACATTAACTAGAATATCTCTCTCTCTCTCTCTCTCTCTCTCTCTCTCTCTCTCTCTTTCTCACTACCAACCATGGGCTTGGTTGCTTTCAAAACTATTTTAAGTATGGAATTACTTATCTAACATAACAATTTGGTTTTAAAGGATATTCAAAGATTCATTACAAACACGGTTTAAAGTATGGATTTACATATACAAAAATACATTTTTGCTTTTAAAGACTCATTACAAACATTGTTTTAACTATTGATATAAATACAAAGAAAATACTTTTTAGACTTATATCAAGTATTACTGTTGTTAGCAAAAAACATGTAACACTCACTAGCCTTGTGTTGACCTTCAAAACTACATGTATTCTCAGAAATCACGAAATCACTAAACAAACATTCAATCCGGGCTGGATTGACCTTGTTTACTTGCTATTGTATTATATGCCTATCTATTAAGGCAATTCATGTATTATTGTTATTTATAAAAACCTTGTATTTAAATATCAAGATGGAACACGAATGCTATATTGTTTATTATTGTACTTGTGCTATATATTTAGTTTACCTATGATACATGAACTTAGTCGCACAACCCGATGTGTTCTGCAAACTCGACCGAAGGTGTGACAGATTGGTATCATAGCTAAATTGGCTATAGAGAACTCGTATCCTCGGAAGAGAAATACAACTATAGCAACTAGCTTCTTGGCTACTTACGGTACGAGGAATCTGGTTTGAAGGGTGACATAGGGTTGCTGGATTTCAGACGATTTAATTAATTAAATGGTCCTGCCCTCCGGTGTTTCCTGTCTAGCCCTCGTCTGTTGTGACATCCCCAAAATCTCAGCCAGAAAAGACCGGTTTCATTTATGCTTTTAAAATAATTTCAGAGTAAATCCTTTTGATTTGAAAGAGTTGCGGAATTTGTTCCCAAAAACAAAACATGATAAAACAATGTTTACCAAAGCATTTCATAAAAGAAATGTATTTTCATTATATAATCAAAACTCGGGGTGTCATGTTCCGATACAGACCAATAAGCATAAATGATAACATTACAAGTCATTCAACAAATATATACATATACAGACTTGTAAACAAAACAACTTGATGGTTCATCCATCTTATGCCCTCGCGCCACTTCCTGTAATACAAATAAAACTGAGTGGGTCAGGCTTGGGAGCCTGGTGAGCATATAGGGTTTTCAACCCGCAATAAATAATCATATTTAATTTCCACTAACCAATAATAACCCAATTACCCATTTCCATTATTCTCACTTTATGTCCCTAAGACAACTAACATAAGGGACCTAGTCTAAGAATATTTCATCGGGGCGACAACACATGCTTCGGGGGTTCCTCAGCAATATAAGTCAAATAAGGCAACCATGAGGGGGATGGAGTACAACAAATGAACACCCAAGTTCATTAACACCTACAGGTGGCGAGCCTGCTACTGTTCCACAAGTCTATCTAGAAAAGTCCATGGTTGTCATCTAAACTCCGCTAGATGACTAAATCAAACAACAACGAGGCCTCTCATCTGTTTATTACACACCAACTATCTACCCATGTTCTACCCAACATATTAGTAGATAAAAATATACATTTTTATACATAGTTTAAAAACCTGTATAGCATGCTTTAATCAATACATATTCCACATAACAGATGAGGCACACACACACATAACACGTATTTCATAGAGAAATAATCAGATCTATAAGATAGAAGAAAGTGAATACACATTCACACATATAAACAACAATATACTTAATACACTCAAACCATACTTGTATTATTATCGTGTTTATGAAAGGTAGTATACACTCACTTGATCAAAAGATGATCGGACAGCACTACGACTTGCAGAAGTAGTAATCCTCAGCAGATCTGGAAGATCTTCACAAAAATCGAACTTCTCGCGGGCAGAGCTTCGGCTCGGGAACCGCACTTCTCGGGATCTTCGGGATCTCGGGACTTGCTTCGGGGCTCGAGAATAATACCGGGACTTCGGGGTATTTCTGGCACGCAAATCGATGCAAAACGGGAGAGAGAAGAGAGAAAAGAGCAAAAGAACTCGGCTGCCCTCGCATCCTATTTATAGGAGGCTGGAGCCTCGGAGTACGCGGGGCGTACTGCTCCGAAACGTCATTGCTTACGTATCCAAAGTGTTCGAGTGCGAGTGTCGACATTCCTCGGCGTACGCAGGGCGTACTTCGGATGAGTCCGATGACTCCTCTTCGGATAATGCCGGATTTTCCAATTAATTTTAAATACAAATTATTTAATAAACTTCGGAAATTCATATCTTCTTCATACGAACTCCGTTTTCGACGTTCTTTATATCCACGCGAAGGTGATACTACGCTCTACAACTTTCGTTTAGACTCCGTCGGCTAATTTTAACTTTATTTTTATTATTTATTTTTAATAGGTCGGGACAGAAAAACTTCGTTATAAATTCATAACTTCTTCGTTTGACGTCCGTTCTCGCCTAACTTTTTATCGCTTCGATACCAACAACGAGATCTTCGATTCTCGTTTAGATCGATTCGACTAAAAACCGCTCGATCTCAAATCGAGTAATTCGGGCTGCATACCGCTAAGTCGAAACTTCAATAAATCATAACTTCCTCATACGAAGTCATATTTGGGCGTTCTTTATATATACAGAAACCTCGTTTCAACTACTACAACATTATCCAAAGATATCAAGTTTATTTTACACTTAAATTTTGACGCTTATTTTTTTATTCTTAATTAATCAAACCACATAATTAAGCAATTAAGCACAAAACACATAATACTCAAACAATACAGTCTTATTATCTCAAAACAGGTTACAAAGGTTAACCTAGACTATTACATTGCTAAAAATGGCAAGCCCGGAAACACAGGCGTTACATCTGTACTTGGTAGTCTTAGATTACAAAACAAAATTTAATAATATTAAAAACCCACCACAATAGTATATAAGACTTATATACACTATGACCCATGATGAGAACACTTAATAAAACTCTAACATACCTCCAACTAAAACTATCAACTCAACCCTTTAGGTCAAACGCCTCAATTAAGGTTAGTGTCGTACATAAGTCATATCATAAATAAACCTGGAACGTATGTGTATGTTATTTATGGTCGGGCTGGTGATCAACCAACGTTGAGCAAGGAGTTTGACAGACTACAATGGTTGAAAGTTCTAGAGATTGAAGGATGTTCTCAAGATTCGCTGCAGAAACCTAGTACCTTAGCAACCTTATATCAACCCCAAAACAACATCTACATTTTAAAAATACTTAAAAATCTAGGATAATGTTTAGATTTTTAGAGTTCGCATAAACCCAAAGAAGAACAAAGAATTAATAGCTCTGCTACCGTCGTAGCAGAGAAACCCATAGTTCCTAATCGATCATTCAGTAGTGTCCAAACTCTCTCTATCATTTGAAGTTGGTAGGATTTTAGTTCTGTCTCCATAATACGGAAATCTATAGGATGTTTAGAATCAATCACTTTCTATAATTTGGAAATCTGTAGGATTTCTAGAATCAATCACTCTCTATAATTTCGAACCTTACCATGAAAGATCGGAGGTGACTACTTACACCTCCCGATTTAATGACCTCGCTAACCTTAGCCCATGAATGGTGAACCTGGAATAAAAGGAGACAAAAAAGTACATCTGAGTATTAGCATCACCAGTTCAAGGTCTGGTTACTGAGTCCAGATCCACTACCTTTGATAGTGCTAAGCAATAGTCCTATCAATTGACTGAGCATTGTATCCGTCAGGGTAACATAACCCTACAAACCGAAAAGAACCAGATGAGGAGTACAAAGAGGAAGTTCCGTGGAAACTCAAATGGGAACTCCAAGAATCACAAAACCAATCCAAAAATTTTGCTTGTGTACTCCGTAATCACAAGCACTTCCCTCTATCAAATCCATACTCTGAGAATCTACCTGTAACATCCGGATTCCCAGGTATATTATTTTATTCATTTATTTTGGAGTTTGTGGAGGGACACGGTGAGTTGGTGCTTAGACTCACGGAGTAGGGTCGCGAATTCTTATCCGGATTGATGACCGGACTCGGCGAGTTCATGGGTGGACTCGGCGAGTCCGCGCTATTTAATGAAACCCTAATATCTCGGGTTTGGGACCTATTTAAAGGCCCTTAGGGCCTTCATTTGCGACTATCAGTCCCTTGAGAGAAACCCAGGAGTGCTTGAGCGTTTTGGGAGAGAGAGGAAGCTATTTTTGACCTTTGAAGTATTGTTTAGCAAGGAGAAGGAGGTTCTAGTCAAGTGGAAGCAAAGGAGGTTGACATTCTGTGGATTTGGAGCTCAGAGCATCATATTTAAGGTAATAATTCGGCTTCCCTACTGTTGTTATGATGATCATACGGATTTAAGGTTTCTTGGACCCTTTATTGGTTAGATTTGATGTCCAATTAGTCCCTATTTGTGATGAGGCTTTAGATATGGATCCGTAGAGGTCCAGAGAGCCTTACTCATCAAGCTTTATGAAGATCAATGGGGGTTTTGACCATGGGTTATGATATCCGAGACTAAAACATCATATAGGATCAAATATATGTTGTTTGTGCATCAAGATATAGACTTTACGTGATTATCATGCTTGGGAAGGTCGGATCTATGGATTAATGGAATAGATTTGACCTCAGGAGGTCATTTGGGTTTGTGCATGGCATTGACTCGACGAGTAGGGTTAGGGTTTCCCTGTAAATTACACAGTTGGTGACTCGCCGGGTTGGAGAATGACTCGGTGAGTCAGAAGGGATCTAGGGGTTGTGAGTACGCGATGGAACTCGCCGAGTTCATAATTGGACTCGACGTGTTGAGTCGGGGTGGCCCCACGATTCAAGCCAGGTGTCACTCGTCGAGCAAGGGAAAGAATCGATGTGTTAAGCGGGACTAGAGGGGTACGGGTGGACACGGGTGAACTCGCCGAGTTGCCCGAAGGCACTCGACGAGTCGGGTCAAAGGTTGACCGTTGACCAGCGTTGACTAGGGTTGACTAGATAGTGTGAGTCAAACAAAGTCAGGAAAGTATTAATGAGAGTTGTACTTATGATATAGGAGGACGATAGGTCGGGAGATTGGGCACGAGTGATTATCCGACATCAGCGAGGTGAGTCTTCTCACTATGCCTTACCCGATGGGGTAATTATGTGTGATCGGAAGGTCTTACGTGTATGATGTATATGTGATGTATGCTATATGTGATATGTTGTGATACGAGTATGATAATGTGGACCGGAAGGTCAAGATGATATGGACCGAAAGGTCAACAGAGTCTGGGATGGAAATCCCCTGAGACACTTGGATCGGAAGATCCTATGGCCTGGAAAGGCGTATGTGCGGTATGTGGTATTTTGGGGAACTCACTAAGCATTTGTGCTTACAGTGTTATGTGTTATGTGTTTCAAGTACTAGTGAGGACCGCGTGAAGGCGCCAGCTTGATCAGTACACACTTGCAGATGTCATGTTTTTGAGATCTTGGGTTATGAATTATGTTATGTATTTTGTGGAAACATTGGGTACTTGAATTTTGGACGATTTAATAATGAAATGTTTTTATTAAAAATTAAATGAAAAATTGTCTTAAATTTTACGGTGTTACAAATTGGTATCAGAGCCTTGGTTTAAGGGATTCGGATTCACCTTCGGGTGTATTTGAACTCAAACTGAGGATTTGAGAGATTTTTCATAAGATAAACAATTTTTCTGAAAATAAAAGAATTGAAAAGATACGCAAGTGAGCAGTGTGTACGATCAGCCAGCGCCCGAATAGTGATTTCCCAAAATACCCTTACATTTTGTGTTATGAGATATATTGAAAGGTGCTACGCATGCTAGAGTAGGCTAGGTATTCATATTAGGACTAGAGTGGCCTGATTTGTGATGCCTTAGCCTAGGAAGATTTCTGCGGCCATGATATGCTTTAGAGTAAGTGGGTAGCAGTGAGGTGCTATGAGAGTCTATCGAAGGGTAGTTTATGTGTGAAAAGAGATAGAGTACTTGTGATTTGGGATCCTCGGAGGAGAACTTGGGGTGGATGCTGATGCGGTGTGGACGGTAGTATTGGGCCCGTACTACTGAAGACACCGAGTCAGTGCGCAGTCCAAGTAAGAATCTTTAGGGTACCAAGGAATAAGTAGGGTGGGTTTATCGAGTGTATGTATACTCGGGCGAGTCCCTGATATTTCTTTATGTTGTATTTCAGAGGTAGATCATGGTTGGGACACGCCATACACCAAAGATCAGCGGGACGAGTGATGAGGAGATCCATAGAATCATCTACGAGGTCATGGCTGCGGCCATCAGGGCTGAGATTCCATAGATGTTCGGGTCTATTAAGACCACCTTGATTGAGACTTTTGATGAGCGGTATGCCGCTCTTTCTGATGCTGCTATTGCAGCAGCCACTACGGCCGTTGTTGCTGCCAGGCCATAGGGGGGTGACTTGTTGTTGTACCGGGAGTTCAGCAACACGAAGCCACTAGAGTTTGACGGGACTCAGGATCCGATAGCCGCAATGAGGTGGATCTCTGACATAGAGGGATGCTTCTACACATGTTCATGTCCGGAGCATCTGAGAGATCGATTCACGTTGAACCAGCTTCGCTTGGGGGTGAAGCACTGGTGGAAGTTCGTGACAACGCATTATTCTTCAGCAGAGCTTGCTGTGGTGACCTGGGAGAGGTTCACCTCTATGTTTCATGACGAGTATGTTCCCCCGGTGGAACGGGAGCGTTTGGCTCAGGAGTTCTTGACCCTCAAGCAGGGTATTGAGTCAGTTACTGTGATTACCCGGATGTTTCACGAGAGGGTGATGTTCTGCCCTAAGCACGTGTCGACCGAGCAGGAACTTATGAGCCGATATCTGAGAATTCTGAGGAGAGACATTCATGATTTTGCAGCAAACTCATCATACCGGACATTTGCTGAGCTTCAGGAAAATGCCCGGAAGAGGGAGATTGAGTTGGAGACGTAGGCCAGGGAGGAGGCCGAGTCTCAAAAGGTGGATTGGCGATCGACACAGTCTCAGCCGGCAGCCAAGCGGGCCAAGCCCGCCGATTCGAGGTATGGGGGTCAGAAGGGCTGCACTTGCGGAAAGTGCGGCAAGGGTCATGATGGAGTTTGTAGGGTTGGTGCTTGCTAGAAGTGTGGCAAGGAGGGGCATATCGCCAAGGATTGCCCCAAGGGATTCATGGTCTGCTTTCATTGCAACCAGACTGGGCACCGAAAGGCGGAGTGTCCACATTTGCGAGGGACGACACCGGGAGCATCTCAGGGATCTGCCCCT
This sequence comes from Lactuca sativa, assembly GCF_002870075.4. NCBI lineage: Eukaryota > Viridiplantae > Streptophyta > Magnoliopsida > Asterales > Asteraceae > Lactuca > Lactuca sativa. Next base: position 39,784,076 of record NC_056628.2, read on the forward strand.
GCTACTACGAGCAGCAGTTGGTGACGATCCGAGATCCTAGTGGGGGAGTGTTGACAGTTTATGGTGAGGGGACTCGTAGTGATTCAACATTCTGTTCGCCTACCAGAGTGAGGCAGAGTTTGCAGCAGGGCTGCAAGGGGTTCGTAGCCTATGTGATGGATACGCGTGAGGTTGCTGGGAGGCCGAGTTCAGTTAGTGATGTTCCGATAGTGCGTGAGTTCCCGGACGTATTTCCTGAGGAGTTTCCGGGTGTGCCTCCTGAGTGGCAGGTGGAGTTTCGCATAGATTTGATTCCCGAGGTTGCACCTATCGCTAAGGCGCCATATCGCCTAGTACCGCCAGAGATGCAGAAGTTATCCTCAAAGTTGTAGGAACTGTTGGGGAAGGGGTTCATTCGTCCGATCAACTCACCTTGGGGAGCGTCGATTCTCTTCGTTAAGAAGAAGGATGGTTCACACCGGATGTGTATAGATTACCGGGAGTTGAACAAGTTAATGATTAAGAACCGTTATCCGTTGCCGAGGATTGATGACTTATTTGATCAGCTTCAGGGGGCATCTTGGTTCTCCAAGATTGATTTGAGGTCTGGATATCACCAGATGAGGGTGCGCGATGAAGATATTCAGAAGACTGCGTTCCAAACACGATACGGGCACTATGAGTTCGTGGTGATGCCTTTCAGGCTCACCAATGCACCAACAACATTCATGGATCTCATGAACAGAGTATGCAGGCCAATGTTGGATCGTTCGGTGATCATGTTCATCGATGATATATTGGTATATTCGAGGTCTAGAGAGCAGCATGAGGAGCATTTGAGGGAGATCCTCGGGGTTTTGAGATCGGAGAGGCTCTATGCCAAATTCTCCAAGTGTGATTTTTGGTTATGAGAGGTCCAATTCCTGGGACATCTCGTTAACCAGAATGGGATTTTGGTCGATCCGGCCAAGATTGAGGCGATGATGAGCTGGGAGGTACCGAAGTCTGCCTCCGAGATCAAGAGTCTTCTGGGGTTGGCCGGTTATTATCGGAGATTCATTCAGGATTTCTTCAAGATTGCAGTGCCACTCACCAGTTTGACCCGAAAGGGTGTTGCTTTCTCATGGGGTCTAGAGCAGCAGACCTCATTTGAGACTCTTCACCAAAAATTGTGTGAAGCCCCGGTGCTATCCCTCTCAGAGGGAGTTGATGATTTCGTGGTTTACTATGACGCATCTATATCCGAGTTAGGCGCGGTGCTCATGCAGAGGGGGCATGTGATAGCGTATGCATCGAGGCAGCTGAAGCCTCATGAGGTGAGGTATCCCACTCACGATCTGGAGTTGGGGGCAGTAGTGTTCGCCCTCAAGATTTGGCGTCACTATCTATATAGGGTTCGATGTACCATATACACGGACCACAACAGTTTGAAGTACTTGATGGATCAGCCCAACTTGAACACGCGGCAGAGGAGGTGGTTGGATATGGTAAAGGATTATGATTGTGAGATCCTGTACCACCCGGGCAAGGATAATGTGGTAGCCGACACCCTGAGTCGTAGGGCAGAGAGTGTCCAGGTATGAGACATTTGCATGAGATTGACTGTGATGAATCTGGTGTTGGACACCATTCGAGGGGCCCATGTTGAGGCAGTGAGACCGGAGAATCATAAGAGAGAGAGGGTTATCAGGCAGGTGTCGGAGTTCGTTACCGATAGCCGAGGGCTTCTGACTTTTCAAGGTCGGATTTGGGTACCGTTTGTGGGCGGGGCGCGTACCATTTTGATGGAGGAGGCGCATAGATCGAGGTTCTCGATCCATCCCGGGGCCACTAAAATGTATTTGGACCTAAAGAGGGAGTATTGATGGCCCTGTATGAAGAGGGACGTCGCGTGGTTCATTGAAAGGTGCCTAACCTGTCGTAGGGTTAAGGACGAGCACCAAAGACCGCATGGTAAGTTGCATCCATTAGAGGTTCCCAAGTGGAAGTAGGAACAAATTACCATGGCTTTTATCACCAAATTGCTGAGGACTGCGAGGGGCGTCGATGCAATTTGGGTGATTGTAGACAGGTTGACAAAGAGTGCTCACTTCCTTGCTATTAGTGAGAGCTCTTCCGTTGAGAGGTTGGCAGAGATGTACGTGATGGAGGTGGTATCGCAACATGGAGTGCCGATCTCGATTGTCTCAGATCGAGATGTGCGTTTCACTTCCAGATTCTGGAAGAAATTTCATGAGGAATTGGGTACGAGGCTGCATTTTAGTACCGCATACCACCCACAGACTGACGGGCAGAGTGAACGGACGATTCAGACGCTCGAGGACATGCTCCGAGCATGTGTGTTGGATTTCGGCGGGAGTTGGGACACGTATTTGCCCTTGGCATAGTTTTCCTACAACAACAACCATCATTCGAGCATTGGTATGCCACCCTTTGAGCTGTTGTATGGGAGGAGGTGTCAGACTCCTATCTGCTGGGGAGAGGTAGGGCAACGTGTGATGGGTAGTACAGAGATTGTGCTTTAGACGACAGAGCAGATACAGCAGGTCAGACAGAGGTTGCTGACCGCTCAGAGTCGCCAGAAGAGTTATGTGGACAGGTGCCGGTCCGAGCTCGAATTTCGGGTCGGCAACTTTGTACTCCTGAAGGTCTCTCCTTGGAAAGGAGTGATCCGATTCAGGAAGAGGGGCAAGCTAGGGCCCCGATATATTGGTCCTTTTAGGGTGATCACGAGGGTAGGCAGGGTAGCCTATCGGTTGGAACTACCTGTAGAGTTGGGCCAGATTCATGACAGCTTCCACGTATCTCAGTTGTGAAAGTGTATTGCTGACGAGTCGGCAGTGCTACCATTAGAGGATATTCAGGTGGATGCGAGCCTGAACTATGTTGAGAGACCGGTGGCTATTAGGGATTGGAAGATCAAAGTTCTGAGGAACAAGGAAGTGCCTCTGGTGCAGGTCCAGTGGCAACATCAGAAGGGGTCAGAGTTGACTTGGGAGCCGGAGCGTGAGATGAGTGAGCAGCATCCATAGTTGATTGCAGAGTAAGACTTCGAGGACGAAGTCTGATTCTAGTGGGGGAGAATTGTAACATCCGGATTCCCAGGTATATTATTTTATTCATTTATTTTGGAGTTTGTGGAGGGACTCAGCGAGTTGGTACTTAGACTCGCCGAGTAGGGTCGCGAATTCTTATCCGGATTGATGACCGGACTCGGCGAGTTCATGGGTGGACTCTGCGAGTCCGCGCTGTTTAATGAAACCCTAATCTCTCGGATTTGGGACCTATTGAAAGGCCCTTAGGGTCGTCATTTGCGACTATCAGTCCCTTGAGAGAAACCCTAGAGTGCTTGAGCGTTTTGGGAGAAAGAGGAAGCCATTTTTGACCTTTGAAGTATTGTGTAGCAAGGAGAAGGAGGTTCTAGTCAAGAGGAAGCAAAGGAGGTTGACATTCTGTGGATTTGGAGCTCAGAGCATCACATTTGAGGTAATAATTCGGCTTCCCTTCTGTTGTTATGATGATCATATGGATTTAGGGTTTCTTGGACCCTTTATTGGTTAGATTTGATGTCCAATTAGTCCCTATTTGTGATGAGGCTTTAGATATGGATCCATAGAGGTCCGGAGAGCCTTACTCATCAAGCTTTATGAAGATCAATGGGGGTTTTGACCATGGGTTATGATAATTGGCACTAAAACATCATATAGGATCAAATAGATGTTGTTTGTGCATCAAGATATAGACTTTACGTGATTATCATGCTTGGGAAGGTCGGATCTATGGATTAATGGAACAGATTTGACCTCAGGAGGTCATTTGGGTTTGTGCATGGCATGGGCTCACCGAGTCCAAGAACAGACTCGACGAGTAGGGTTAGGGTTTCCCTGTAAATCACACACTTGGTGACTCGACGGGTTGGAGAATGACTCGGTGAGTCAGAAGGGATCTAGAGGTCGTGAGTACGCGATGGAACTCGCCGAGTTCATAATTGGACTCGATGAGTTGATTCGGGGTGGCCCCACGATTCAAGCCAGGTGTCACTCGTCGAGCAAGGGAAAGAATCGATGTGTTAAGCGGGACTAGAGGTGTACGGGTGGACACGGGTGAACTCGCCGAGTTGCCCGAAGGCACTCGACGAGTCGGGTCAAAGGTTGACCGTTGACCAGCATTGACCAGGGTTGACTAGTGTTGAATTGATAGTGTTAGTCAATCAAAGTCAGGAAAGTATTAATGAGAGTTGTACTTATGATATAAGAGGACGATAGGTTGGGAGATTGGGCACGAGTGATTATCCGACATCAGCGAGGTGAGTCTTCTCACTATGCTTTACCCGATGGGGTAATTATGTGTGATCGGAAGGTCTTATGTGTATGATGTATATGTGATGTATGTTGTATGTGATATGTTGTGATACGAGTATGATAATGTGGACCGGAAGGTCAAGATGATATGGACCGGAAGGTCAACAGAGTCTGGGATGGAAATCCCCTGAGACACTTGGAACGGAAGATCCTATGGCCTGGAAAGGCATATGTGCAGTATGTAGTATTCTGGGGAACTCACTAAGAATTCGTGCTTACAGTGTTATGTGTTATGTGTTTCAGGTACTAGCGAGGATCGTGGGAAGGCGCCAGCTTGATCAGTACACACTTGCAGATGTCATGGTTTTGAGATCTTGGGTTATGAATTATGTTATGTATTTTGTGGAAACATTGGGTACTTGACTTTTGGATGATTTAATAATGAAATGTTTTTATTAAAAATTAAATGAAAAATTGTCTAGCTTAAATTTTACGGTGTTACATTACCCTACTATACCAAGTGCAATTTCCACCATGTCGGAAATTGCATGGTCTGCAACATCTGTAACTTAAGAGGTCACACCTTTAGGTACTGCAGAAAGGCCCAAACAAAAAAACTTCAACCACCCTTACAGGAGGAAACCGAAATTGCTTCGAATATAATCAACAAGGGCATTTCAAGAAGGACTCCCTGAAATAAAAGAATCTGGGTGACAAAGGAAGAGCATTTGTGATAGGTGTTGGAGATGATCTCCAAGAACCAACTGTGGTTACTAATATGTTTCCCATCAACAATATTTATGCTTCCGTATTATTTGATACTCATGCCGATAGAATCTCTCTTTTGCATAAGTTTAGAAGCTTGATTAACCATAAATCATGCAAACTTAACAAAGCTTGCACTATAGAAGTAGCGAACGAACAGTTAAAAAGCACCTTAGAAATACTCACTACTTTCCTCCTCACACCTAATAACCATGTCTTTCATGTCAACCTAATACTTGGAAGTTTCGATATGATCATTGGAATGGACTGGTTATCACTTCATCAAGCAGATCTTATGTCACAAAAAAGTCGGTCGACTACCTTTACCAAACAACAAAGCCCTCATGACTTATAGATGCAAATCGGGAAAGAACCTAGGAGTCATCACTTGCATGAATTCAAGGAAGCATTATAGAAAAGATGCTTCACTTTATTGGCCCACGTGATGGATAAGAAAGACAAGGGTGAGAAAATCAAATACATACCACAAATGTGCGATTACCCGGACGTATTTCCAAAATATCTAACTAAAGTACCTCCAGTCAGATAGGTCGAATTTCGAATCGACCTAATCCCATGTGCGACACCAATGGCTAGATCTCTTTATCGTCTAGCTGCATCGGAAATGCAAGAACTATCCAATCAACATCAAGAACCTATTGACAAAGGCTCTATCCGGTCAAGCTTCTCTCCATAAGGAGCTTCGTTATTGTTTGTCAAAAAGAAGGATGGATCGTTTAGGACGTGCATCGACTATCGAGAGTTGAAAAAACTCACCGTAAAAAACCGATATCCACTCCCGAGGATCGATGAACTGTTCGAACAACTACAAGGATCCTGTTACTACTCACAGACCATCTAAGATCCGACTATCATCAACTCAAATTTCAAGAAGCATACATTCAAAGGACGACATTCACGACTTGGTATGGTCACTATGAGTTTCTGGTTATCCCATTCCGACTGACCAACGACGCCAACCGAATTATGCTAATTCTTAGGGCTTGCAGGTTATTATCGAAAATTGATCGAGAACTTCTACAAAATAGCCAAGCCTCTGACTGATTTAACCCAGAAATAAATAAAGTTCAATTGGGGATACATTAAAGAATCTACCTTTCGGAAGTTGAAGCAATTATTTAGCACTGCACCAATTTTGTCTCTCCCAGAAGGAACATAAGACTTTGTAGTATTCTATCATGCCTCACACCAAGGTTTATGATGTGTAGTGATGTAAAAAAAATAAATTCATTGCATATACATCCACACAACTTAAGCCAAACAAGACCAGCTACACTATCCATAAGTTATAGTAAAGAGGTATAGTGTTTGCCTTCAAGACTTGGAGACACTACCAATACATGACGAAGTGTGTCGTGTCCACAGGCCACAAAAACCTTCAACACATCTTCGACCAGAAGGAGCTCAACATGAGACAATAAAGATGGGTAGAATTATTAAATGACTACAAATGCAAAATTTGTTATCATACTGGAAAAGCAAATGTCATGACAGATGATTTAACTAGGAAATAGCAAGTAAAGCCACTTCGTGATAAAAGCCTTAACCCTAACCACCCACTCCAATCTCACCACCCAAATTCAAGATAATCAACTGGAAGCACTCAAAACCCGAGAATATCGTAGAAGAAAACTACGAGGTATGGACAAACGATTCGACCTCAAGGGAGACGGAACACAATACTTCATGAATCAAATTTGGATCCTAAGGTTTTATGAAGTCAAGAGTCTAATTTTAAATGAAGCTCATAAGTCAAGATATTCGATACAACATGGATCAGACAAGATGTATCTTGATCTTAAGAAGCTTTATTGGGGCCCAACATGAAGGCATAGATTTCCACATATGTCGGTAAATGCTTGACCTGCTCCAAAGTCAAAGCAGAGTACCAAAAGCCAGCAAGATTAGTACAACAACCGTCAATCCCATAATGCAAAAAGGGACATATAAACATGGATTTCATAATAAAGTTGCCAAAGACATCAAGCGGTTATGAATCCATATCGGTTAGTAGTTCAACGTTTCACCAATTCAGCCCATTTCTTAGCCATCAAAAAGACCGACAAGATGAAGAAACTCACTATGACCTATCTCAAGGAAATAGTCAGACGGCATGGTGTGCCAATATCTATTATCTCAGACCGAGATAGTAGATTCACTTCCACGTTTTGGCAATCTGTAATGCTTGGTTCCTGGTATGCATTTAAACTGTATTTTATTCATTTTTGTAGAGCAACTCGACCACTTAGGATCCCCAAAATCGTCAAGTAGTAATCAGAAGAGACATAGGATTTTAAGTAACCTATTCGACGAGTTAAGAGCCTCAATTCGACGAGTAGGGCTGCCATAATGAAACACTAATTTCAGGGCTTTGCACCCTGTTTAAGCATCTTAATCCCCACTTGTTGGCCTTATTTCTAGCCTCTAATTCCCAATCCGTAGATTCAGAAACCCTAATGTGTTTGTGAGCTTGTGAGCCATTTTTGAGTGAGACTTGGTGTGTTTTTAAGCTTATGAAGGAATGAGAAGCTTAGCGGTTCAAGAAGAAGCTAGTAGATCCAAAGAATCCACTTCATTCTCATCATTTTTGGTAAGCAAGTCTCAAACTTTCTTAGTAGCTTCTTAGATCTTTTTATTATCATTTTATTGGGTTTTGGTCCAAGAAGTATGATATTTGGGATATGGACGTCCCAAGTGAGTATATCATTAGATCTGGAACGATGGAGGGCTTTCATGGCATAAAGGTGCAAACTTTATGGCCATTGAAGCCCCATGCAAGCTATATGATGTCATTTTGGTCTTTTAAGCTCTAAACGGCCATGAATGAAGGGAAATGTGGAAGCTTTACGTGTTCATGTAGTGTCTAGGGTCCATATCTCAGTTTATATACCTTGGTTTAGAGCATTGGTGGCTTTTGGATCAAGATCTAGTTCCTAAAGAGTTAGGGTTTGAGCTAAACCCATTAAGTAAAGGTATTAATGGGTAAATTTGGAAAGTTTACTCTTAAAACGACATTTTCAGTGTATATGAGAAGTATGAAGCTTAGATCTAAAGAGTAGGGGCTTAATCCATTAAGATGGCCCAAATAGAATGATGAACTCGTCAAGTCCATAGAGGAACTCGACGAGTTGAGTCGATTTGAACCGATTCTGAATAGGGTAGAACTCGATGAGTTAAATCGATTTAGGGGCGGAGGACGTCATGTACAGTATCACAACAATTGCATAATAGTAATCAAAGTAAACACAGACATTACATTAATAAAATATAGTATTTACATATGTTCAATACATATTTTGTATGACATCAAAATGTATAACAAAAGTATAAAAGACGTGACTCGAAAAGCTCCATCTTTTCAAAATCCTGTGGGAGTACCTGTTTACTGGTTCCTTGAGAATACAAATGATTTTGAAAGTGTATCAACATTTAAGTTGGTGAGTTCATAAGTATGTATTTGAGGTGGAAAGCTTGTATTTGTTCTTTGAAAAATGTTATAGTGTACTTCCAGAAAATCCATTATTTTCTTTTAGTGAATGTCATTTAGGCTTAGACCTTAAGACCAAAATGTATGTAGTTACTGTATTCTAAAATAGCAAACTGTACTTTGAAATAGTGAGTTGTACTTTGTAATAGTAAACCATAGTCTTATTAAGAAACAAAACCATGTCATGAATGTTTCTTGAAATCATATGTTGAACTAGTGTACTAGTGTACTCTGTACTTAGAAAAGTAGTGTATTGTAGTAGTGCCTGTATGAAAAACCTTTTTGTATGAATACCTGGAATCCACCAGCTGTAGTGTAAAGTAGTATATTGTAGTGTAAATTAGTGTACTATGGTTTCATTATTTAAAATAAAACCTTTGAGGTAGTGTTAATCTCTTAAACTAATACTGTAGTTGATACTATTGTATGTTTCATATAACCATGCTTGATATGACTAGTGGCCTCTACAACGTTCTTCATACGTCGAAATGTTATGACATTTGTCACCCCAGGCCTGTCGGCCTAGCTGTTGTAAGCAGCTCAGGTGTAGGATTGTTAGTCCCGTGTAGATCTATACACAAATTCACGCTCTCCCTCCAGGAGACTCCGGTTATAATTTATAGGACTTAGTATTGTACCCTGATGGGTACCCCGAAGTAGTGCCTCACAACCTTGTATTAACTAGTTTACGTGTCGTGTAGTAGTGTTCTCTTGTACTTGAAACTGTATGTATTACCTTGTAGTAGTGTATTTTGTAATCTAAAGAATTATACTTAAATAATTATTTAATAGTGTATCCTTGAATTAGTGTAATAGAATAGTGTTCCATAAACTATACCTATTATAGTTTATATAACTTTTTATGTATGGTGTTCTTTGAGCATGTAAAATAGTGTAGTGGTTGATAAACTATACCAACCAAAATTTTAAATGTATACCTGTAATGAACTAAAGCATTGCAATATAATAGTGTGTATAAAGCGGTAGTAAGAGATTTATGAAAAATTACCCTTTTGCTCGACATGCTACAAAGGGTTAAAATATAAAATATATTTTGGTAAATGTAGTGATAAATCATGTTGGAACAACTGCAATGTTTTGATGTGTTTTGAAATCGTTTGAAAGTTAACACAAGAGTCCTTGTATTAAACTTGTATCCCCCCCCCCCCCCCCCCCCCCCCCGCAAAATAAAAATTTAAATTAATGAAAATGTAGGGGTATGAACTCACCTCTAGTGCGTGTTAGAATCTGGATACTGGAATTGTAGAGATGATCCTCAGGCTAACGTATGTGGGAATAACAGTATCCTGATATTATTTAAACGTTTACTCACATTTAAATTAGCGAAATAATTATTTAATGTGTTAAACAACACTTAATCTATGTAAGAAATAATTATCGAAAATTATTTTGAGTGTAGAAGAGGGTTTTCGGTCCAGCCTTTACCAAAATCCGTGATTTCGGTCTTAAATCCTCAACCGAGAACCAGGTTCTTGGTCTTATGGTGTTTTCGGTTGGGAACTTGTTTTCGGTCATATGAAAATTTGAATATTGTTCTTGGTGGAATTTTTGAAGATTTGAAGGATTGTTCTTAAATGTTTGAAGGTTCTTGGATGAAGTTTTGAGAGAAAAATGTATGTGTTTTCGATTTGAAAGGTGAGAAAATGACTAAGTTTTCGAGTGACATATATATAGCGGTTGAGTTTTCGCCCGGAAAGGGGGTTCTCGGCCGAAAAGGGTTTGGTGTCCGAGGTCTGATTTCGGTCCGAGGAGTTTGCGGACGAGAAGGGTTTTCGGTGCAAGGGTTCTCAGTTCCAAAGAGAGAAATGTTGAATTTTAAGTGTATATTCTTCTAAGCACTTATATAAAAACATCATTTATAATTTAAATTATGTTCTAACCCTCATAAACTTAATGAAACAAATAAAACTCGAAATTTTATTTAAAGGATTTGACTTTTCTTCACTTGAAAGTAATGGGTTGTTACACATGATTTTGATATAGTGTTTTGATATGATGTTTTTATATACTATAAATTATGTTTTTACGAGATGGTTTGGGATATTATGATATTATTTATAAATTAAAAATGAAATTTTTGGACCGTATTTTTGGGATGTTTCAAGTTAGTATCAGAGCCTTGGTTTGAGGGATTCGGGCAAACTCTCGGGTGTGTAAGAACTCAAACTGAGGACTTGGTATAAAAATTTTAAAAGAAAAAACATTTTTACAAAAATGATTTTGAAAAGGGAAAAAGGGTGTGGTGCATGCAATCAGCCGAGCTCAAGTAAGTACTCCCAAATTACCCATACAAGCTTATGTTATGATATGCTTATGAGAACAACATGCTAGATTCGGGTTAAGGGTCTAGGAAGGATGCCTTATATGCCTGTTATATGTGTATGAGCTTTATGAACTTCATGCTAGTATTGATTAGTCAATGATATGGTAGCATGAGTAGAATATGCTTGATGAAGTTTACTCAATGCTCGAATGCTGCTTGCTTTTTGATTTTCGAAGTCCTAGTTATCTTTAACTAACTAGTAAACGAATACGTTAAGTTACATATTATGAGGACTAAATAATTTCAGAAGGTTAGGTTTAGGTCTATTTCGCAGCCCTCGTTTGAGTCTAACCGTTGTAGGGTAGGACCTCTCATTCGAAGAATTGTCTGGTCTTATTGATATGTAATGGTATTCACGATCTAGTTAGGGAGAGATAGCAGGGACTTCTTATGCAACTGATGGCGAAGAGTGGGTTGGTGATTACCCTATGGCAAGCCTAGGATGAGATTAGTAGAGAGTAGTAGTAGTGAAAGGGACTTGGTGGAGTCAAAGGAGTTCTTGAGGAATGTACGCATATATATGGAAGGTAGTATGGGCCCGTACTACTGAAAGCAGAGGATCCATACTCGAATCAAGGAAGGTTGAGATGAACCCAGGAAACTTGTAGTATGTGAGATCCCTCAAGTTATGATATGTATACTGATGTTTGTTATGGTGTATTTTTAGTATGGTGATGCTACACACTAGGCCATTCGGCAGTATAGGTGCCGGTGAGAGATCAGGCTCGGGCTCTAGAGACGGGCAGCTCTACGAGCAGACGACATAGTTCATTTCGTCTGAGGTCATGCATAGTATTTTAGACCAGACACCTGTGAGCTTCGGTACGATCAAGGAGGGTATCATGGTGAAGAACATGATGAAGAAGATAGAAATATTTTAATGGACAATAGGATTAACAAAGTTTGTTTTAGAAAGCGTTCATGTGTGGATATACATTAGTAGCCACATGATTAGATCAAGTTTCAGTAATTATGCTTATGTTTGTTTAGTAAACACTTGCTTCTGTATATATAGATTTATGCAGATTATATAGTCGTTTATGTTGATAAAGTAAATCTACATTTGGATTTGAAAGCATTTTTGATTCATGAATGTAATTCGGTGACTATTGATTCAATTTACAAATTATAAGCTATCACATGACCTAGGAAACCAAATCAATAAGAATTAGGAAATAAGAGAAGAACTACATTAAAATCTGGATTGTAAAGTTCCGAATCATACCAGTTCTTGATGTTCTTGCCTTTAAATCCTTAACGATTGATGGATTTCACATACATTTTGAACTAAAAATACAAAGGATCATCAAAATCAGAGAAAGCAGCTCTAGCACAAGTTTTTGTGAGCCCATATCCTTGCCGAATTGGAGTCCTAAAAAATACCATTTACACACAATATGTGTCACACCCCCAAACCAAGGATGGCGGAAACGTCCGGGGGTGGAGGACTTCATGTATAGTATCATAACAACAATTTGCAATAGTGATCAAAGTAAACACAACCAACATAAATATAATTGAAAAAGTTACATCATTGTATGAGTTTACATGTTTCCAAATCAATTTCATTATGTTGACAAAAATGAAATGTTTGATGCCTTAACGTCCCATCCTCAAAAGTACTTGATTACATGTTTGTTGATTTCCTGAGAATACAAGTAATTTTGAAAGAGTGTCAACAATTAAGTTGGTGAGTTCATAAGCTTTTGAAGGTGATGCTAAAATCCTTTTCTTGTAAAAGTGATGTTTGTTCAAAAAAGATCCCATATTTTCTTATGTAATGCATTGTAGTCTTAAAAGTCAAGACTGAAGTGTACAAGTATTTTACCATACTTAAAGAAATTTATGCAAGTTTAAATCGACATAAGCTCGTTAAATTTAGAAGTAAAACCCATAAATCTTATGTTTTGTTAATACCCCATGTGAGTTATTATAACCATACTATGACTCAGACGGCCTCGTAATACGACGTTCTTCAGGCGTTGCACGTTAAATGACACTTCTCACCCCAGACCTGCCGGTCTAGCTTTTACATGCAGCTCAGGTGTGGGTTTGTCAGACCCAATATAGATCTATACACAACTATCACGTTCTCGCTACAAGAGACTCTGGTTACAATTTACAGGACTTTTGATTTCGTTACTTGGATGTAACGTGAAGCGAATATCTCACAAATTTATTCATTAACAGATTTACGTGAACTGAAAACCTTAGGTAATGAGTTTGAAATGTAAATGACACATAAACTATACCTATTATAGTTTATCATAATTGTTTATAATGTAAAAGCAACATAAACTATACTACCATAGTTTATCGAATGTTTGTATACAATGGATGTAAACTTTGTTCATAACAATTAATTAATTACCATACTTATGAAGGTAAAAATCCATTTGTTTTCTGATGTATGTCAATACACCAAAACAAAATGACATATAATGTAAAAATATATATTCACATAATTATACACAACTTTCTCAACAAGTTACAAGGTGTAAATAAAGTTGATAACATTTTTCTAGTGTTAACATTTTTATTCCTGTTCATAGAAGATTTATAGAAAAATGATCACAGTTCCAAATCAGAATCCGTAAATTATGAGAGTTTGGAAAATGTGTCTAGTTTTTTCATAAATTTTATTATGATTTTTAGTGACCTCCAACTTGTGTGAAAAAGTCCATATTCACAGATTGGTCCGGATTTGTTCTTGGAATGATAGGCAGTTTTGCAAAATCACCATAAATTGTAGAAAAATCGTATGGAGATGTTCAAGTAGTAATTTTAAAGGCATGAACCTAAACTATTTGCACCTAATATAGTTTTGAAAACTAAAATGCTTAAGTTGACCAAAACAGTCCGTGAATGGAGTTAAACTTTTATGATGAAAGCTGTTGGATGAGTTTAGTTGTGTTCTTGGTGTTTTAACTTGTATTGCCCCCCTTAAAACTTAAGAAAAACGTGAAAAGATAGGGGTATGAACTCACCTTGTGTGTTCTTAGTGGATGGATGTTGAAGAAAAGAAGTGTTCTACTCAAGAACACAAAGAAGATGCCTTGAAGGTTCGAAGATCAAGCACGAATGTGATGATGTTTGTGTAAGATATCTATGATTTGAGTAGAAGGAAGTGAAATAATAATGTGGAGGATGATAAAACTTACCAAAAGTAGAAGAAAAGCTTGGAGAATGGCCTTGAATCTCTAAATTTAGAGAGAGAATTGAGAGAGAAAAGTGTTTGTCTTTTGGAGGAAAAATGAGAGAAATGAGAGAAATGTGGGGAGAGAGGAGGGTTTTCCAGACCTTGACCAAGTGTGTGGCTGGAAGATGGTGGGAAAAGTACTATGGAAAGAATGGGTATGGTGGAAGGACAATGGTGGGTCATAGAGTGGGCATGGGGTGGTTGTTTGTGTCATATACTAAAACAAAGTCAACACTCCACCTTAAGTATCTCACCCACTAATCTTGGACAATGATTGCACTAAAAAACATGATTATTCATGAAGTATGGGGTTTTATATGTTAAAACATGATTTTGGGTGAAAATCCCACACAAAAATAATGGAAAACGGGCCTAAAATGAAGTCGTAGTAAAAAACGGGAAGAAAAGCTAAATCTACGAGGCTTCTCGCATGGGGGACCGAAGGTGCGAGGGTTCGGCCCTTAGAGGTTGAGAATCGAAGGTTGGGTTTGGTTGCTTGGTGGGAACCGAAGGCGAAATGTCAGAAGCGAACTTGTCAGACCCGAGCCTGTCAGAAGCGAACCTAGGCGAGAAGCAAAATAGACTAAAGGCGGAAGGAGGTTTGGTCCGAAGGGAGAAGGTTCGAGTTCGGTTCATTGGCAGCTTCAGGTTCGGTTCAATGGAGCTTCAGGTTCGATCCTGAGGCTTCGGTTCTCAACAGGTTCGGTCCCAATAGGGGTTCTTCGGCTCTAAGAGGGTTCTCCCCTTAAAGAGAGGTTTCGGTTCCTTGAGGCTATTTTACCCAATATTACCCCGTTTTAAGTGATTTTTGACCCGGTTAAGGGTCGGGATGACCCAAATGATTTCAAAAAGTTATGGGAACTTTTGAGAGAGATTTGGAAGAGATTTTTAGTAGAGAGAGATAGAGTGAAAGAGATTGGGAGAGGCTTCATTTGTGACCTTTTTGAATGTTTGGCTTCGCAATGCAAGGTCCGTAAACCTCGTGAAGCCATGTTTAAGGATCTTACACACCCCCGATGGGTATGCAATAGTGTTTTATCGTTTTTTCACCTCACTTACCCTGATTATGGTTACAGAAATCTAAAAAATACGAACCTTCCAAGTGATGATTTCTTATTAAAATAGTGAGTTGTACAGTAAATACATAACGTAAACCCTAGAATGCAAGGGTTAGTTGAGTTGACCAGAATTTGACGGTTGTCACAATATGTATATTAATATATTAGTAATAAAGTAATAATACTTACCCAATGCAGATAATTCATAAAGCCTTGTGTGTCTGCAACTAAAGGAGCACCACTACATAGCATGAAACAAATGTCTCTTCCAAGTATAGAACGTATCTTCTTAAAAACAATAGCATCCCAGAATAGATCAGGTTATAGACATATTTAAAACAACTTTACATGCTTGAAATTTATTTTCTTTAGAACAACTTTACATCTGTGAGACTTAGCTCAACATTTCCATGTAGGCTAAAATAATCAAAACCACTTAAATTTTTTTGATCCTTTTTCAATTTTAGATTTTAACATACCAGCTACAACTGCAATAGAGAGGTAATCTCCAATTCTTCTGATGCGTGAGGCACCTTTTCTATATGATTTGAAGCGCTCTAATGTTGGATCCTTTGCCAAAAGTTGCAAAAAGTACACATTTTCACAAGTTGAGTTTATATAATTGGCTGTAATGCTTGACATACAGATATTAATCTTTGAGAAATTAAATATCCTCCTACTTTTGTTCCTAAAAATCCTCCTACCCAATTAAATAATGACATGTGTCATATTAATGTATTAAAATATCATTAAATGAGCATTAAATAATACACATGTCACTAATCAATTGGGTAAGAGGATTTGTAGGAAGAAATAGTAAGAGGATATTTAATTTCTCTTAATCTTTTCTGTATATAAAAAGATATAAAAACATCGGCTTCTTGACCATGCATTACCAAGAAGAAATTGATAAGGAAAAAAAAAACAATAGAATAACTTCCTTAAAAGTCTTGGCTATGAATAAACACAAAACATCATGTTTAATAAACAATCAAATGTTGATTTCCTATGTTAAGGTTACACACACTAAAGCTTGCTAGAAATCAATGGAAGTCAGTTGTTAGCCCCATATACCCAAATGTTGTGGATAAATAATTTTGAATATTTGGAAATTTGAAGAGTTGTTAATGCCAAAAGAAATGGCAAGAAATTCTTGCAGTCATAGACAATAATATGGTTTGTAGAAAGATTAGAGAAGAAAAAGAATATACATTATATCAGGAATTATTATGCCACTCATGGTACACATTACATAACTCACAGTTACAGATAGGAAGGCAGATGTAGTGCTCGTTTAGACACGAAGAGCCATGTCCCAGAAGGATGAATATACAACATTATACCACCAAATTCATTCTTTTAAACTACCAAATACAAAGAATTTGACAGCCAAGTAACTTGCAAGTCTTTGACTGTCAAATTAAACTATCAAATACAACCCACAATCTATAAAAATCATCTAAAGTGTTGCTTCAGTCACGTTTACCTTCTTCCCCACTCAAATTGAAGACTGCTTGCACACATCCTTTAACCAATTAAACTATTAAATACAACCCACAATCTATACAATTACAATCAAATAAAGATCATCTAAAGTGTTGCTTCAGTCACGTTTACCTTCTTCCCCACTCAACACCCTTCTTCTCCTTCTCTTCCCAGTCAAAAATCAAACACCAAACAAAACAATCCTCTTACACTTCATCGATTTCTGTCAAAACAATAACAAAAGAGAAAAAAATAAAAAAAAAGAGAACAAAAATAAAAAAAGAGAAAAACAACAGCAACAGCAACCGGAGTTGCTGCTGCCTCCCACGACACCCCATTGATCGATCATTCTGCCAGTGTCAACATCCTTTGGATTGGATGCCAAATAAAAAAAAAAAAAAAAAAAAAAGATGAATCAAGAGGATTACCGGTTGCTGCTTCGTCCTTACCCTTCAATCCAACTGTTTCCCATTTCTATCACGTTTACTTCCAATCGAACCAGAAGAAGAGCAGCCAAAAACAGCCACACCAAACCCTCGATCTGAAAGTCCTTGAATCTTTTTCCCTTTTCGCCCATCGCACCATTCTTCTTCTCCGTCGAGCTCCACTGCCGAAAAACCTAGCGGTCGCTGATTGCCCTTCCTTCGCACCGCGATGCTGGAGCCGAGAAGCTGCTTGAGCAGCTCCTCGCTGCTCCTCCCTTCCTCCCCTTCGGTCTCGTCGACCCCGAAGACACCCTTGTTCCTCCTCGCGATCTGAAATCGCCGGACACCTCCCTCAGCCCTCTTTCTGGCCTGCGACGAGCAAGGAAACCAAAAGCCGCACCGCTGTCTTGGTGCTTTCCTTCGTGACTGCCATTATGTCCCGTTCGTTTCCTTGATCGACCCACAAATGACCAAAATGCCCTCCTTATTAAACCATGTATTCAAAATCACTCTCAATCCCAATTATTGAACCAATTTGTTTAAAACAACCCGTCTATTTGTATTTTCTTTTTTATGAAAATAGTCCTAATCATTTAGTCAAATTACCAAAAGCCCCTATACTTTAGTGAAGTTACAAATTAGCCACCAATAGTTTAAATTTGTTAAGAAACGGTCCCGAGAGTATATCAAAGTTCAAGGATTGTGGATTTTGCAGTTTTCACACGACAAGTTTCTCAAAAGAAACCGAATTCGAACAAAAGGAACCCAAGTTTCAAAGGTGAGTGCTTACGACCCCTTTTTAATATTTTAATTATTTCCCGGGGGGGGGGGGGGGGGGGGGGGAGGGGTAATACATGTGCCTATATATTTTGTTTATATAAATATATTATCCTTTATGCAAGAATAAATTAAATCTAATTTATAAAATCGTTATTTAAAAATTTAACACATTGTTACAAATAACTAGTATAAATTATTCGTAAACATATTATTGATTTTTTATTGTGAAATAACTAGTCCACACGATAAATGTTACATGATACAAACATATATAATTTTATGTGACATTATATATTATGACAAGAACGTTATAACACTTGTAGTATTTCAAGGATTCAAACTATTACTATTCATGTATATTTATATGTTTAAGCGCATAAAATTTATACATGTACATATTTTCATTACTTTGAAACATACATCTTTATAGAAGCAAGTACATTACACTTTTGCATACATACCAAGCATACTCGGCTTTTATAAACTTCATACAATCAAATTCATTATGCCTAGTGACTTAATCACAATTAAGTTAGAGTTGAGAGTTATTCACAAACTTTTTAGTTAAGGTCTTTATAGTGAGACATTATTCATTAGCTGAGTCTAAACACTTAGCACACCCACACTACTATAACCGTTAATCTTCGGAACAAGATACATATGTACACGCACCAGTAACTTGGTGTTATAAAACATATTGTTGTATGTGATTTGATGAGTAAGTAAAAGCAAGAATTTGAGTCGAATTTTATCTATTCCTTTTACCCAATGTGGGATAAAAGGGATATCTGTGGGGCCCTAGATGATTTAGTGATGACAACCCTAAGCGCTTGTCCAAGCCTGGACTGATTTGATTTGTTTAATTAGTCAGTCATCATAAATCGGAAATCGGGAAACAACACATGAACAGAGAGAATGATTATAATCCATGTCTCAATTCATACGATATCTAGAATTGAGGAATATATGATCCCTTATCTAATGGGGACGTCATTTGACTAGGTCAGACTTCAACAACGACTTTTGAGAGCTACGATTGGTAGTTAGGATTTTGGAGTCGTACTTGCAATAATAGTTATTAGACTTATCCAAGTGGGAGACTATTGGATTAGGTGACTAAGCCCATAACTATAATCGGAATGTACTTGACCCGAG
This sequence comes from Lactuca sativa, assembly GCF_002870075.4. NCBI lineage: Eukaryota > Viridiplantae > Streptophyta > Magnoliopsida > Asterales > Asteraceae > Lactuca > Lactuca sativa. The sequence goes on from NC_056628.2 coordinate 39,803,075, forward strand.
AGTAGCATGGTCCATTTGGGTTGCCTTCACCAAAACAATATGATAGGATGGATATTTGAGAAAGAGGCTATTATAATTTACTAATATATTATAAGTATAATATATTAATTGAGAAATCATAATATTTAACTAGTATTGATCAAGAATTAATTTGGAATTAATTTTGTGATCAAAAGAGACTAATTAAATTAATGGGGAATGATTATGTAAATCAGTGATATATATTGTTTGGGCTATTGATCCATGATGGGCTAAGTTTATGTAAGTATCCATGAAGAGTTAGCCCACATGAGATATGGATCATAACCCAAATATATGTTACCCCTTAGCCAAAATCGACACACCTAAGAGTTCTAGGAAGAGAGAAATTGATTTTGGAGTGTCTAAACCTCTCTCTCAAAGTCCTCCTTTGCTCATGGTGTTTGTGAACCATTTGAGGCATCACACTTGACGTGCTAAGCTCTTCAAAGCCCAAAACTACAAGCTACAATAAAGAGGTATTCTTCTAACTTGATTTTATGATTCATGTACCAATATTGTATGCTAGTTGTAGGCTTCATGCTTTGGAAATCTTATTGCATGTACAATTAGAGAAAATATAGATCCAAAGCATTTATGGTTGCATGTGCACCATAGGAGTGTTATAGTGCTTAAAACCAACACAAACTTCTCTCTCTATCATTTGAAATCGGTAGGATTTCAATTCTCTCTCCATAATTTGGAAATCTTTAGGATTTTTAGAATCGATTACTCTCTATAATTTGGAAATCTATAGGATTTATAGAATCAATCACTTTCTATAATTTAGAACCTTACCATGAAAAGATCGGAGGTGACTGCTTACACCTCCTGATTTAACGACCTCGCAACGCTTAGCCCATGAATGGTGAACCTGGAATAAAAGGAGACCCAAAGGTACATATGAGTGTTAGGATCACCAGTTCAAGGTCCGGTTACTGTGTCCAGACCCACTACCTTCAATAGTGTTAAGCAATTGGCATATCAATTAACTAAGCATTGTATCCGTCAGGGTACCAGAACCCCACAAACCGAAAAGAACCAGACGAGGAGTACAAAGAGGAAGTTTCGTGGAAATTCAAATGGGAACTCCAAGAATCACAAAACCAATCCAAAAATTGTGGTTCTATACTCCTTAATCACAAACACTCACCTCCATCAAAGCCCTACTTTGGGAATTTACCCCTAGTATACCAAGTGCAATTTCCACCATGTCGGAAATTGCATGGTTTGCAACATCTATAACTTAAGAGGTCACACCTTTAGTTACTGCAGAAAGGCCCGAACAAAAAAAACTTTAACCACCCTTACAGGAGGAAACCGAAATTGCTTCGAATACAATCAACAAGGGCATTTCAAGAAGGACTCCTTGAAACAGAAGAATCAGGGTGACAAAAGGAAGAGCATTTGTGATAGGTGTTGGAGATGATCTCCAGAAACCAACTTTGGTTATTAATATCTTTCCCATCAACAGTATTTATGCTTCCGTATTATTTGATACTCGTGCCGATAGAAGCTTTATTTTTCCATAGGTTTAGAAGCTTGATTAACCATAAATCATACAAACTTAAAAAATCTTGCACTATAGAAGTAGCAAACGAGCAGTTAAAAAGCACCTTAGAAATACTCACTACTTTCCTTGTCACACCTAATAACCACATCTTTCATGTCAACCTAATACCTATGAACATTGGAAGTTTCGATGTGATCATCGGAATGGACTGGTTATCACTTCATCAAGCAAAGATCTTATGTCACAAAAAAGTCGTCTGACTACCTTTAGCAAACAACAAAGTCCTCATGACTTATAGATGCAAATCAGGAAAGAACATAGGATTCATCACTTGCATGAAGGCAAGGAAGCATTGCAAAACAGTTGCTTCACTTTCTTGGCCCCTGTAGTAGATAGGAAAGTAAGGGTAAGGAAATCAAAGACATACCACAAATGTGCGATTACACAGATGTATTTCTAAACTATTTAACTAGAGTAACTCCAGTCAGATAGGTCGGATTCCGATTCGACCTAATCCCGTGTGCAACACCAATGGAAAGATCTTTTTATTGTCTAGCTCCATCGGAAATGCAAGAACTATCCAATGAACTTCAAGAACTTTTTGAAAAAGGCTCTATCCGACCAAGCTTCTCTCCATAAGGATCTACGTTATTGTTTGTCAAAAAGAGGATGGATCGTTTAGGATGTGCATCGATTATCGAGAGTTGAAAAAACTCACCGTAAAAAACCGATACCCACTCCCGAGGATCGATGACCTGTTCGACCAACTACAAAAATCCTGTTACTACTCACATATCCATCTAAGATCCGGCTATCATCAACTCATATTTCAAGAAGCATATATTCGAAAGACGACATCCAGGACTTGGTATGGTCACTACGAGTTTCTAGTTATCCCATTCCGACTGACCAACGGCGTGAACCGAATTGTGCCAACTCTTAGGGCTTGCAGGTTATTATCAAAGATTTATCGAGAACTTCTCCAAAATAGCCAAGTTTCGCAGTGCTTTAACCCAGAAAGACAAAAAGTTTGATTGGGGAGACAATTAAGAGTCTACCTTCTGGAAATTGAAGCAATTCTTGTGCAGTGCACCAATTTTGTCTCTCCCAGAAGGAACATAAGACTTTGTAGTATTCTACGATGCCTCACACCAAGGGTTATGATGTGTATTGATGCAAAAAAAAAATTCATTGCATATACAGCCAAACAACTTAAGCCAAACAAAACCAACTACACTATCCATGACTTTGGGTTAAGAGGTCTAGTGTTTGCCTTCAAGATTTGGAAACACTACCTATACAAGACGAAGTATGTCGTGTATACCGACCACAAAAGCCTTCAACTCATCTTTGACCAGAAAGAGCTCAACATGAGAAAATGAAGGTGGGTAGAATTACGAAATGACTATAAATGTGAAATTCGTGATCATCCTGGAAAAGCAAATGTCATGACAGATGCTTTAACCAACAAAGAGCAAGTTAAGCCACTTCGTGGTAAAGCCTTAACCCTAACCACCCACTCCAATCTCACCACCCAAATTCGAGATACTTAGTTGTAAGCACTTAAAACCCGAGAATATCATAGAAGAAAACCTACGAGGTATAGACAAACGGTTCGACCTCAAGGGAGACATAACATGATATTTCATGAACCGAATTTGGACCCTAAAGTTTACTGAAGTCAAGAGTCTAGTTTTAAATGAAGCTTATAAGTCGAGATATTCGATATAACATGGATCAGAAAAGATGTATCTTGATCCCAAGAAGATTTATTGGTGGCCCAACATGAAGGCAGATATTTCCACATACGTCCGTAAATGCTTGACCTGCTCCAAAGTCATAGTAGAATACTAAAAGCCATCAAGACTAGTACAACAACCGTCAATCCCAAAATGGAAATGGGAATAGATAACCATGGACTTCATAACAAAGTTGCCAAAGACATCAAGAGGTTATGACTCCGTATTGGTCAGTAGTTCACCGTTTCACCAATTTCGCCCATTTCCTAGCCATTAAAGAGACCGACAAGCTGAAACCCTAATTTTTAAGTTTGGAGGGTATTTAAGCAACATGATGGCTCATTTTTCCCACACCTTTTCAGCCTCCACCACCTTTTAGACATTTCTGCAAACCCTAACCCTTGAGTGTATGTTTTGGAGCTCAAGTGTGCGTTCTTGGTGTATTGAAAAAGAAGATTCTTGGAGAATCCTTGGTGTGGGAGCAACTTGTTGATCTGGGATTCTAACCTTCTTAAGAAGCTCCAGAAGGTATAAAGCTTTGATATTGACTTGTATTCATTTAAGATCTTGTCATGAGAAATTTATGTGTTTTTAGTCCCTTTCTTGGCCTTAATGAGTATGAGCTACTCTAAGACCAAAGCGTCCGTCCTTTCTGAATAATAGAGGTGCATTAAGTCATAAAAATGCTATCTTGGTTCATTTGGTGTATGTATGCAAGTTATAGAGTTCTTAAGTGGTTAAGACAAACTAGGATCTTAGTTTTGGGACTTAATAATACATGTATAACCATAAAGTTGGAAAGTTAATGGTATGGAACACCTTTTTAGGCTTGGATCTGAAATTGGACGTTTGGACTTATTGGATTAAGCACTTAATAGGGATTTTGGGAGTTACGAGAGCACACCCTGCATACAAGGAAGTACGCCCCACTTACTTGGGCAACCACCCCGATTGTAGTCAATGTGATGCTTGGTGTACGCTAAGCGTACCTCCGGATTATACCCCGCATACTTACATTGGGTCAGCTCGGAGGGTTGACTCGGTTGGGTTGAGTCAATAGACTTAATGGGTTTAACTAGTTGAAATTGACCTAGTTTGACGAAGTTGGACCTTGGTGTATTTTGGGTACTTTGGGATTTTGATGGAATTGGTCATTTGGTCGAAATAAGTATTGGTTTGAGCGCTAAGATTCAGAGTCGGGCCTTATCAGTTCAGTTCAGTTCAGTTTGATATGTGAGTTTTCCTCACTGTACTTACGGGTCGAAGGCACCAAGGTCGACCCTTTGGATTATTATACCAGTTTATCGTATGATTGTGTACTATAGTTATGAGTTAGATCTGTATCCTAGTAGATATGATGAGGTTATGCTTATGGATTTGTAAGATCTATCTGTTTGTTTATTGGTTGGTTATTTTTATGCTTGACTGCTATATATGTGTGTCGACACGGTGTATGTGTGGTTGGGTTAAGGTGTTCCTGTTTTGTGCTGAAGGCCAACAGACCCAAGGCGTCCTGGATATACTGAAGGCCAATGTGGGGTAGTAGTCAGGCCGAAGGCTCGTAGAACGGTCTAGATAGGCTGAAGGCCCAGTATGGTAGGGGTGAGCATGGTGCAGTTTGGTGTGGTTTTAGGTCCAAACCAAACCACAAACCGTAAGGTGCGGTTTTTGAATTCTAGAAACCGTTGGGTGCAGTTTTTCAATGGTTCGGGTTTTCGGTTTTTTAGTGCAGTTTCGGTTTGTACCGGTTCGGTATCGGTTTAAACCGAGTCAAACATATGGTGCGGTGTTTTATGTTCACCCGTACGATGTTTTTAACCGTGGTGTTCATGTAAAGATTTATGATTGTATGACATGCTGTCATTTCATTTCCTCACATTTAGAAGCTTTAATTTTGAGTTTTTTATGTTGTTTACTTGATCAATTCATTTGTAGCCCATATTCCCAAGCTCATTTTTTTTATTCAATTTGTGCTTAGAAGTTACAAGCTTGCAAGTTGTAGCCCACATAGTGTTTACACTTTACACATAATCATTCAGTCACAAACACAAAGTGACAAACTCGCATATTAAACATAATACTTAATTACTAATTACCGTCAAGTTCAATATACAATATATGTATAAATTACAATTTATTAGTTTTTTTTAAATAAAATGTATAATTGTATAATATAAATTAGTGATCTATTTTATTGTTATTAAGTTTGCAGTGTGGTTCGGTTTTGGTGGTCTGGTTTCTAGATAAAAATCGCACCGCACCAATAAATTCGGTTTTTAAAAAAATAAAATCTGCACCATCATTTTTTGCGCCGGTTTTGGTTTTTCGGTTGCGGTTTATTGCGGTTTTTATGGTTTTCCTTTTATCCGTTCGTTTTTGCTCACCCATACAGTATGGTGTACCAGTCATGCTGCAGGCTGATTCTTGATCGTTATGTTATTGTGTTTATCGATGATATCTTTGTGTATTCCAAGACTAGAGAGCAGCGTGAGGAGCATCTTTACGAGATTCTGGGGGTTTTGAGACGAGAATGGCTCTATGCCAAGTTCTTGAAGTGCGAGTGATGGTTACGAGAGGTCCAGTTCCTTAGGCACCTCATTAACCAGGATGGGATTTTGATCGATCTGGCCAATATCGAGGCCGTAATACAGTGGGAGGTTCCGAAGTCTCCCTCGAATTAAGGAGTTTATTCGATTTTGGCAGGGTACTATCGGAGATTCATTCAGGATTTCTCCAAGATTGCAGTACCCTTCACTCGTCTGACAAGGAAGGGGGTGGATTTCTGATGAGGCCCTAAGCAATACTTGGAATCTTACACTCATTGGCAAATATGTGGCCCCGGTTTTGACTCTCCTAGAGGGAATTGAGGATTTCGTGGTATTCTGTGATTCTTCCATTATTGGTCTGTGGGCAATCCTCATGCAGAGAGGAGGGGTGATAGCTTATGATTCACGGCATCTGAAGTCACAAGAAAGGCGACATCCTATCCACGATCTAGTGTTGGGGAAGTGGTTTCAGGCTGGTGACATGGTACTACTAAAGGCCTCACCTTAGAAAGGTGTGATACGATTCATGAAGAGGGGAAGTTAGGCTCCTGGTATATTAGGCCTTTTCGGGTTGGCAAGGTTGCTTACAGATTAGATCTTCTTGAGGAGCTCGGTCAGATTCACAACACTTTCCATGTTTTGCAGCTGGGAAAGTGCATATTGGATGAGGAGGCAGCGGTCTCCTTGGATGATATTTAGGTCTATGAGAACCTGAACTATGTTGAGAAGCCGGTGACTATCTCGGAAAGGAAGGTGAAGGTTTTGCATAACAAAGAAGTACCTTTGGTAAAGGTACGGTAGCAGCACCGGAGGGGTTCCGAGTGGACCTGGGAGCTGGAGGCTCAGATGCTGCAGCATTATTTGGATTTGTTCACTGTAGTAGACTTTGATGATGAAGTCTAGTTCAGGTTGGGGAGAATTGTAACAACCCGGAGTTCATGTATTTCTAAATTCATCCATATAATTTTATTTCATGTCAAAATGATCCCACTAAGTCCAAGAGTTATGCTTTGAAGCCCTAGTGGCAGTTTCGTAATTTGGGAAGGAGGAGTACACCAAACGTACATGTGTGTACGTGGACTATACAAGGGCGTGGCGTACACCTATGTACGTGCAAAAAACTAATGTCAGGAGGAAATGCTAATTTTTAGGGTTTGAGGGTATTTAAGCAACATTATGGCTCATTTCTCCACACTTTTTCAGCCTCCACCTCCTTTGAGATGTTTTTAGAAACCCTAACCCTTGAGTGTGCATTTGGGAACTCAAGTGTGTGTTCTTTGTGTGTTCTTGGTGTATTGAAGGAAGAAGGAAATTCATGGAGAAGCCTTGTTGTAGGTGAAACTTGTAGATCTGGGATTCTTACCTTATTAAGAAGCTCCAGAAGGTATAAAGCTTTGATCTTGACTTGTATTTCATTAAGATCTGGTCATGAGAAATTTATGTGTTTTTAGTCCCTTTCATGGCCTTAATGAGTATGAGCTACTCTAAGACCAAAGGATATGTCCTTTCTAAAGAATTAAGATGCATTAAGTTATAAAAATGCTATCTTGGCTCATTTGGTGCATGAATGCAAGTTATAGAGGCCTTAAGTGGTTAAGACAAAGTAAGATCTTGGTTTTGGGACTTAAGAACACATTCATAACCATCAAGTTGGAAACTTTATGGTTTGGAACAACTTTTTAGGCTTGGATCTGAAATTGGACATTTAGACTTGTTGGATTAAGCACTTAATGGAGATTTTGGGAGGTACTAGGGTACGCCCCGCGTACAAGGAAGTATGACCCGCGTACTCGGTCAACCACCCCGATGGTAGTCAAAGCGAGGCTTGGACTACGCTAAGCGTAACTCTGGAGTACTCCCTGCGTACACGCACGGATTCAGCTCGGTGGGTTGACTCGATTGGGATAACTCAGTTGACTTTGACCAAGTTTGACCTTGGGAGTATTTTGGGTATTTTGGGATTTTGATGGAATTGGTCATTTGGTGGAAATAGGTATCAGTTTGAGAGCTAAGATTCAGTAGTCGGGTCGAAGGCACCAAGACTGGCATCGGTCATTTGGTGGAAATAGGTATCGGTTTGGTGGAACTAGGTATTGGTTTGAGAGTTAAAATTGTTAAAATCGCTTCTATCCGTTGAGGGACTTGTGTGCCTCAAATGAAAATTACGAAAGCATTTTTGGACTCAGGCTATGGCCTAATATTTAATTCTATATTTGAAATATATATTTTTATAAAAATATTTATAAAAGTAAAACTCTGACATTTTCTGCTTAATTAAACATGAAACTTTAAACGTCATTTCACATAGATCAGTATAACATAATTCAATTATGTCTTCTTTTTTTGGAATCACCACAACCTAAACATTAAACATATACTTTTATAAAATTTATATGAATCAGTATGATGGCACGAAAATCAAGATTTACATCACGATAAATATATATATATATATATATATATATATATATAATATTGTAGTTATTATTGTGAATAATGTTTATATGTTGTATAATGACAATGCCACTATATATGTATATATATTTTTCTTGTCGTATGCGACTTCAAAAGATCTAAATTAGTCGTGTAATCACAATGCATGTGTTATATAATTAAAATTATATAACAACACTATATATATATATATATATATATATATATATATATATATATATATATATATATATATATATGTCATGTAACATTTCTAAATACCAATTATTGGTATACTAGTTGTGTACCCGCGCAAAGCGGCGCCGCCAAATAGTTTCCGGGTGGTAATTAACTCATTTCGTTGAATAGCTTCCTTGCGGCAATTTGATCAAACCATAAAAACAATTAAGTATTAAACAAGATACAAAATATTGTTAATTCTTTCATTTCCACAATTACACGTTGATAAATAAATTTATGTGTTACTTCCTTATAAATATCAAATCTACAATCTTGCATGTTTGTTCTTTTAGATCACCAATGGATAAAAGTCGATGCATGAATATAATGACATGTTTTGAAATAAACATCAAATGATTATACACGATATATATTGTAACAATTGTAAAATAATGAGTTCTTAATTGTACCTTATTAATCACATAAGACTTCTTTGTACACTACGTTTGATGTGTAGATTGCATCATGATCGAATATTTTTATGGCATTACTAATACCTTTGTATCCACACATGATATTCCTCTGGATAAAGCCACATAAAGTTGGCCATGTGAGAATACCGGTTTTGGTAGATAAACTCCCACGTTTGGAATTGTTTGTCCTTGAGATTTATTTATCGTCATCGAGAAACTAAGGCGAAGTGGAATTGCTTTTTCTTCAATTTGAATGGGTGCATCTCATCATCAGACAGACATAGACATAGAGGAATTCTTGGCAAAAACACTCTTTTTCCATAATGTTGACCAACGGCTATTTCTGCATTAATGACATTTTGCTGGAAAGATCTACATATCAATCTCGTCCAATTACATAATCCATTCGATGGATCGATATTTCATAACAGTATTACTAGGCAACTAATTTTTAACCGAAGATCACTTGGGGGAAGGCCACTAACATTCAGTGAGTTCAAGAACTTCGTCAGATATAAGTTATTACTATCGTCTCCCACCTCATCATAATTATAGTAAACTTTTTTCTCTCTCGAAAACCGCTTGATCATTTGGCAATTTATCTCATCAACACTTTCATTTTACTTGTTAATATTACCATAGAAATGATAATTTCTAAATCAGCTTCGTTGGATTGCAGAGAAGGAAAGATTGCATCAATAAGAGCATCCACTGAGTTATCCTTATTAGTGTACTTAATATCCATGTCATCATGTATGCGAATAAAGCTCTCGTCCATTCTTCCCCCAATTTCCATCACCGACTCGTAATAAAAAATCTTGAAACGACAGGTCAGTTACTGGTCTTATGTTGATAGTTAGCCGAAGCCTTTAAATTGATGCCCAAAGAGGTGACATTCGTAAGCTAGAGTCTTCAATTTGTGCTCGTGTTCCATGTTTTACAACTGACAACACCTGTCTAAATTCACCTCCCATAATCATTATATTTCCACCGAATTAGAGTTTCTCACCTGTTATGTCTTGGATTGTTCGATCAACTACCTCCACTTCTTGCCTCTTAGCTATCAATGCTTCATCCCATATGATTACCTTTTCCTCCCGAAGTAGATGAGCTGCCCCACTTTGTTTATTGATTTTGCACATCGAGTTATTGTAAAGAGTGAGGGGAATTTTAAATCGTGAGTGGGTTGTTCTCCCTCCTGGTATGTTATTAGTCGCAACACCTGACATAGTTGTCGCAAGTGCAATGAGACCATCGGCACGGGTATTGGCTAATAAAGTTGTGTAGAGAAACGTCTTTCCAGTTCCACCATGACCATCTATGAAGAACACATACATAATGTTTTCTTCCACATGCCTTATTATCTCATCATATGTGAATTTCCGGTTAGGATTGAGGGAGTCTTTTGCATGTAAGTCTTTGTTTTCCACAAGTATAGATTATTCTCCTTGAACCTCACGACAACCTCTTGCTTGTAAATTAATGTCTCCATTCACATCTAGAAGACCGTAATCACTAAGTTTCTTTCCCAAAGAATGTAGGATAATTCTGATGTCGATGAGGACCATATTCTGGCCTCGTTTAGAACATGCATATTATCTCCTATAATTTTCATAAAAAGGATCATAGTGGTCACACCATAACTTACGAACATCACCCGGTTCGCAAAAAATCAATATTGTAGCAAATAGCCTTCTGAGGGCATTGGGGAATTGAAATAAGGAAGCCTCTGCAAGACATTGGGACAAGTTATCATCAGTCTCTATTAATCCTCTCTCAAGAGCCACATTTTGAAATGTAGGATGTAATACACCGTTGGTTGTGTATATATCTTCAAAATAAGTAGGCCCATTAATATGGCATAAAAGCAGGCGTTGGTAGTACCTCTATCCTTCAACTGGATTAGCATAAACAAGTCTTCCTATCATTGATTTTATTTTCTGGGGACTGCAACAATGTGTGCTCGTATTCCATGTAAAATGGTTAGGGAAATCCTTGTAAATATATTTTCTAGCATTGGAGTCTTCTTTATTCTTCTCAAAAAATGTCGTCAACATTGAATTCTTATCTTTTTCCCTTTCAACAATATCTTCCAATCTATCACCATATTTGAACCTAACTAACTATTGATTCGGAAAATGTATTTTCAAAGCCATGACACAAGGGTGGATCTGAAAAAGTGGAAAGCTAAAAATCCGCCACATCATCTCAGGAGGGCATACATAACGCGCATCTTGAAACTTGCGTATTTCAGTAATCATGTCATTTTCTATGTCTTGATCAATATGGATAACTTGTTTATCATGACCCTTATAAAGATACTTGAAGATGTATTTCACAGATTTTATATCGAACAAACCTCAACATTGATATGAAAATTGAACATCATTACCAACTTCAGGTTGTATGGAGCTACCCAATTTTGTATTGCTTATATTCATTTTAATTCCATTATTTTTCCTTCTATATAGTGGATATGAGTCTTCTCCTTGTGATGTTTTGTCGTTGAATTTCCTAGCATACCTGAAACGACATTTTTTGGGCACACCCTCCATACATGGACTTTTTTCTCGTAAACTACCACAGGGATAATGAATCATATGATTTTTAACCAAATCATGCATTGGGAGATACTTAATTGGATCTGGAATTTCGGCGTACACGATTTTGTTATAATTGTCTGGATTGGTCATCTTATGTGCATGTCTTGTTATTACGAGGAAATGTGCATGTCGCAATCCACGCTTTTGAAAATCTACCACATATACCTATGCTCCTACCTCACCAGTGATATTCCTCTTCAATAATTGTACCTTGAGATCCTCTAATTTAGCACAAAAAACTCTTGTAATAAGATCTGGTCGATCTTGAGCTGTTTGTCTTGGGCAATAACTCATCTAAAATTTCTTTCCAATTTGGGTTGCATGTCATTGTAAGGAATATATCAGGCTTCCCATCCTCTTGAACTAAGGCCATGGCATTCAGAAATTACTTTCGCATGTCATGTGTGCCTCCGATGAAGCTTGAAGGTAAGACAACTCGTTATCTAACCATACTTGTTTGACCCTCACCGACATTAAAACAATCAACAATACCTTGCTATAAATCAGCTCTAATTTTGGTTTGGTTTTCTTCACAAAAAACCAAACATGAAGTCTCAATCTTCATGTACCTATCTACCACAAATTGTTGGAACAATATCCTTCCTAATAGAATTATGTATGATTTGAATGTATCTGGAACTTGTATCAATAGTACCTGTGCATAGTTACAGTATTCCTACCTCTTGTAGAATTAGAATCTGTGATATCATAATTTAGATTATACTTATAAAGTTTTTTATGTGTACGATTAAGGTAATAGTTGTTATTTGTAATAAAAACGTAAAACATAATTTAATGCATACCTTCAAAATCGTCGTCAGCGTTTTCATTTTCAGTAATAATCTCATCTATGGAGACTCCCTGTCCTGATATTTTAGGATGCCATCCAGACTCCCCGTTGGGAAAGGATAACGGATAAGACAATGTATCATAACAACCATAGTGAGTTTGAATAGTTTTAGTCTGGTCTGACCTCCCATACACAATAATACTTCTCTTATATGCAGTGTGTTGTCATTACCTTCAACCCAAGTACCAACAACCTATGTAAATGTGTGGTTCAATAACACGAATAATATCTATATCTTTCATAATAAATATGACACATTTTATTTTAAATAACATAAAGATAAGTAATTGCATTTACACCTCAGATGTGGTCGTCTTATTGTGGTCGTCTTATTGTACACCCTCTGGTCAAGTTCCACCGATGGATTCAGAGTCACTCTATAATTGTTAAGCGGACCTAGTTCTCAAGGACGTCGAAATGTTCTAACATATGGGTTCGAAGAAAGAATACGAGTAAGTTTTTCAATGATTTTTCTATCAACATTCGGGTGCTTAGCTCTCTCTCTCTCTCTGATAATTCATTTTGATCATCATAAATGTAGAATTGCAAGTACTTCGACTCACCTTCCCTTAGAATTAGTTAATCAATATTATGATAGAATGTTCTATGCACACAAAAAGTATATACTCCATAAGTCATATTCGCCAATTCTTTATCCACCTTAACACCCAATGATGTGAATGAAAAATTTAAGTTGTACGCCCTTATGTTGTACCTGAAAAGTTCTTCTAGTATATCTTGCTTTGTGAATAGTTGGAGCAATTATGTTGGAATAGGGGAGTATGCTAGTTTTGTCTTCCCATTCATGCAACAAAAGGTAGGGAATTCGAATTGTATTCGTTTTGCTCAACAATGAACACAAGGATTCTGAACTTTTAAGACAAGATGTTCCATAGGGTGTTTTTGTAAACAAAATCATATGGATCCTCCTGGAGGGGGTATACTCTAACTGCTCTTAGCCTATTTCGTTCCTTTTCTTCATTGATAATATTCTTTGTTATAAGTACTCGTCTTTTGAGTCACACTTATAGCAGCGACCTCAACCGTCTCCAATGTATTGTCTGTCAACAACGGTGTTGTAGATTGGCTGGCTCCTTCATTGTTAGCTATCTTTCTCATTTTGTTCTCCTTCTGTCTTGCAAAATAGTTGCTATTGTATCTTTTTCAGTTTTCTAAAATAATAATTTATTTGATGAATATATATATATATATATATATATATATATATATATATATATATATATAATATGAATGTAAATATATAATACATACATGTGTGTTTGTATACCTTTTTGTTAATCAGTACCATGTTGGCAAACATCATGATTTTAAATTTCCTTTTCCATAATCCTCATTGCATACTGAAATAAAAATGTAAAGAATAAGAATTTATTAGAAGGTATAAGATAAGATTGGCGTAGGAAAGGAATTTGAAATTTGAATCTTATAACCTGATGCTTTCAACATTAAAAACCTACCTTAGATAAAGCTGTCACGAAAAAATAATCTTAAATTAATATAAGGTCAAATTCAAAATAAACACAAAAAACCTACGTTAGGTAAAATTATCACAAAAAATTTCAACATATAAAACCTACCTTAGACAAAACTATCACCAAAAATTTATCTTAATTTAATATAAGGTCAAATCCAAAATAAAAACACAGAAAATAAGAATAGAAAAACATTCACCAACAAATGTTTGACAACCAAATAGATCAAATCTTAAACAAAAACACATTGAAAATATGAAAAATCAACCACAAAATGTCTCACACAAAATTAAAGATTCTTCTTGGCATAAGTCTGTTGTTAGCTGCTTCCGGCATCATCGATTTGAATACTATGTTGGTTAACTCGATTGAATTTAAAACGTTTAATGTATATAGGATAATAATTAACAAAAAGTTTTGACTTATTTAATTTTATATTACTATAAGTATGAAAATTTCAAAAACAGAAATCCCACTTACTCGCAGCCAAATGAACCAACTTTAATCGAGAAGCATATATTATGTACTTTCTCTTCAACGCATAATAGATCATCACAATTTGGTGGCGTATCCGTTCCGTTATATGTAGCTTAACCTTTATTATATTCACCCTAATCATTTAAAAGTATGGTCAGAATTTGTTTAATGAATATGTGTTAGTAAAGATATATTTTATGTGTATAACCAATAAACTTGTGGTCCATCTTGGAGAAACAAAGTGAACAAAGTTAATGCCCTTGGATGTGATAAGTCTATTTTATGAATATCCTAAATTGTACTAAATATGTTGAATTGATGCATAATTGTCCAAGAATGGCACTACTTTGATGAGTTGTTGAACTTTATATGCAGGTAAATACTTAGTGCTAAAGTGGGCGGAACCCGCAAGAAAAACGAGCAAAATGAAGCTAACAAGCATGGGAGACGAATTGCTAAAAGAATGAAGAAAAATGGTGTTGAGAAATTTGACCACTCTTCAATGTTTTGATCATATCTCAAGATCTAGAGCTCCAATTGACATGAAGGAATAAGTTTCAGAAACTAGACAAAATTTTCTACAACTTTCATGTTTTGCGTTTTCGCTGATTTTACCATTTCATCACCAAAAGGGGCAACAAAGATTAGGGGACGTCCTTGAACGCGTCTAAGACGCCTCCTAGGACGCCTACCCATTTTAGGCCATTTTTAATTGCAAATCAAGGACGACAGAAGGCATGTAAAACACCATGAAGGACGCCGAGACGTCCTACCTGACGTCTAAGACGCCTGCTAGGATGCCGAAGCGGAAAACAGCTTCGAAAATCAGTTTTTTTAGCACCTATTTATGGGAGATTAAACCCAAATCGACTTAGGACTTCTTCCCTGTGATTTTCCATAGTTTTGGAGGGTTCCAAACACTTCCAACCCTCCTCCAAACACGTTCTTGATAATCAATTTCCGAATCAAAGTGAAGAAATCATCAAGTTCATATTCATTCAACATTTGAAGATCGTTCAACCGATGGATTTTCATCAATTCCATCAAGTTCCAGAATTGATTACTTGTTCTATAAGGTTCCATTGTTCTATGATTTATGGATCATCATACATCATTCATTTTATGATTTTTAGTTTGTTTATGGATTTTATACCGGATTTCTTTGTTTTTATTGAAGTTGTATGCTTTTTGATTGTTATGAAAAGCTAAACCATTTGTGGTTACTTCCGGGAATGTTTAGGATGATTTGATGAACGTGTTTTGATTTTTACTTCTATTCCAATAAACTTGGGTTATTATATGTTCTTAAATTTATGATTTCTATTAATGATAATTGAAATTGGGTTTTATTCGTGTGTTTAATTTTACAATTAAGATAGTTTATTGTCAATTCACTAATCGTGCCGAATTCATATAGTTTAGGAACTAAGACGATCAGTTGAATCAACATATACTATTCCAAACTTGTGATTTTAAATGCTAAACATTGTAATTGGTAATCACAAGACACAATATTGTCAAGCCACTCATTGTTCCTAATCCATTTAGACATAGGGAGAAGACAATTGGTAGGAATAACGTATTGTGTGCCAAAAGTTATTTATTGCATACTGATTGATCTTAGTTATGTTTTCATAATTAATTTGGAATTTAAGGGAAGATAAACACGTGATTCTTAATAATCCAACACTGAACCTGAAGTAACCTTGTTTTTCTCATTGGTAATCATTTGCAATATAAAGTTTCTAGTTTGTTTTATTTAACTCCTCGTGGATTCGACCCTTACTTACCCTAGCTATCTAGTGGTTTTTGAGGTTATTTTTGATTGAGACAACAACCTCGATCAGGATGGCCAAACATACGTGAGTAGTTTACTTTTCCCCAAACGATTTTTCCAACAACATCTAAAAATCAAGACATTTAAAAAACATGAACTTTTATTTTAAAAATTAGAATATGGTTATAAAAAACAAATTAGTAATTTAATATACCGATCATCATTTTTCTGGATATCCTATCTTCTTATGTGAATCATCGATAAAACCGTGTGTTAGTGCTTATGTGAATCATCCAATCATCACGGTTAAAACTGTATCCTTGATATCTCGTAAACTCATAGTAGGTTGGTTCAATTTGGAAATGGTTCAAAGAGAAAACACCTTCCACTAGATTCTCTCCATTGAAAAAAGGCATCAATTGTGGATGAACAACTCTTACCTTCTTATCTCTTTAATAGACAAAATAATTAGTTAAATAAATTACTTAAAAATATATATAACCATGAAAACAAAGTATAACTAGCATTTTAACCTTAATTTTCGATCAATAAGGATAATGAACAATTTGTTCGATGTAACATCTCTCCAAAAGAACTCCATTCGGACGGTTGTTAAATTATACCATAAATGAGGGCTTAGTAGCAATGAAAAGTTAACAACATAAGTGTGGGCATCCATGATTCTACAAAAATATTCAAAAATATTGTATTTACAATTTTATTAATTAGATATAATTTAATGTGAAAATATTAACATTTACATAAAACTGTAAATGTTTATATGATAAATTATTTATTGTTCATCTTATATACAAGTCTCATGCTTAGGAGGAAACATGTATGTATTAATTGTTTGGTTTGCCTTAACTATACCCTTATAATATTAAAATATTATCAATGCCATTTGAGTGGGTTTTGTGTTCAACCAAACATTAGATTTGAATTAATTTTAAATGAGAATGTATTTCAGATATCAATGACCCATGTAATGTAAAAACCTTCTATGGGAGTGAATTACCTATGAAGCAGCAGAGGTTGTTGAAGAAGAAACTGATATAAATCACATTTTAATTTTACAAATATAAAAAAGGTTATTGCAAATCAATGCAATCCTCACATTAGGACCATATTGCCCCTGTACATTGTTTTTATATTAATAAAATTCAATATTTACAGTTTTTGGACCATATTGCCCTGCACATTGTTTTTATATTAATAGAATTTAATTTTTACAGTGTTAGGACCATATTGCCTCTGCACACTATTTTTATAATAAAAAATCGATTTTTATAGTTTTAGGATCACATTATTGAAAAAATTATTTTTTATAGTTTTAGGACGATCTTGCCCTTGCACATTGTTTTTATATTACTAAAATTCATTTTTACCAGTTTTAGGACGATATTGCCTTGCACACTGTTTTTATATTAAAAAAAATTGAATTTTTAAAGTTTTAGGACGATATTTCCCTTACATACTGTTTGTATATTACAAAAAAATTAAATTTTTATGAAAAAGGTTATAATAGTAAAACGAAAAAAAGGTATATTCTCTTGAAGTATATATACTGAAATTAATTAGTAAAAATAAAAATACACATACACAAAAAAAACAACAAAAAAAATATGTTGAAGTCTTTACTTTTACAGACATAAAAACTGAAAGAGACATTCACTCAAATACACAAGCACATAATGTCCCAACATATACATATACAAACCATGTATTCAAAGTCACTCTCAACCCATTTTATTTATAGAAACTTAGATATTTTTTAAATCTTAAAAGTTTGTAAGTTATCTAAAAAATAAAATTTAATGAAACATATATCTAAGGGTCAAAATTTAATGACAAATCTTTTGGATTTCTTTGCATTAAACAAATAATTGATAAAGCGTTGTGTGTCTGTAGCTGAAGGAGCACCACTACCTAGCATGAAGTGAACGCCTCCTCCAAGTATAGAACGTATCTTCTTAAAAACAATAGCATCCTAGAATAGATCAGGTTATAGACATATTGAAAACAACTTTACATGCTTGAAATTTATTTTCTTTAGAACAACTTTACATATGTGAAACTTACCAAGACAATTTCATATAGGCTAAAATAATCAACACCACTTAAATTTTTTTGACTCTTTTTCAATTTTGGATTTTAACATACCAGCTACAACTGCAACAGTGAGGTAATCTCCAATTCTTCTGATGTGTGAGGCACCTTTTCTATATGATTTGAAGCGCTCTAATGCTGGACCCTTTTCCAAAAGCTGCAAAAAGTACACATTTTCACAAGTTGAGTTTATATAATTGGTTGTAATGCTTGACATAGGAACATTAATCTTTTCTGCATATAAAAAGATATAAAAACATCAACTTCTTGACCATGCATTACCAAGAAGAAATTGATAAGGAAAAAACAATAGAATAACTTGAAAGTCTTGGCTATGAATAAACACAAAACATCATGTTTAATAAACAATAAAATGTTGATTTCCAATGTTAGCCAACTGTCAGCTGTCAGCTGTCAACCCCGTATACACAAATGTTGTGGATAAATAATTTTGAATATTTGGAAATTTGAAGAGTTGTTAATGCCAAAAGAAATGGCAAGAAATTCTTGCAGTCATAGACAATAATATGGTTCGCAGAAAGATTAGAGAAGAAAAAGAATATACATTATATCATGAATTATTATGCCACTCATGGTACACATTACATAACTCGCAGTTACAGATAGGAAGGCGGATGTAGTGCTCGTTTAGACACAAAGAGCCATGTCTCAAAAGGATGATATGTTAAAGTATTATAGGTTATCATAGGCAAGCAAGTATACTTTGTACATAATCGTGCCAAATAATTGCATAAAATAGCCAAAATGAACTGTCTAATCACTTTGATTTAAAATTAGAATCGAGACTTTCAAGTAGGAAAGAGTGAAAATGCATGAGAAATCATGAATTAAATTAGGGTTTATTGTAACACGCATGTTTAGTTATCGTGTTTTGTAATAAATAATATTATGAAGTATTATATGAATTTGAGTAATTGAGTTCTAACGGATAGTTTTTACTAGAAATAAAGTAAAACTATGTTTAGAATCAATCGAAATATATTAGAAGTCGTATGAGATTCCGATTAAAAGTCAAATATTGAAATTTAACGAAAATATAAATTTTGAAATAAGTAAAATTTTGTTATTGAAAGTTGTAAAGAATCTCATTAGAAACAATCAGGCGAAAACCTCATCAAAATCGGATTTATAACGAAGAAGTTATGACCAATCAAAGATCTAGGACAAACCCGGCACGACGTTGAATGACGTAAAATGTGAGTTTTTGATAAACTACTTTTTAGCCTTGGTGATTTAAATGAAAGTCGTAGTATTTGTTAAACCGAGAATTTTCATAAAAAGAACGTACAAATTTGACTTTGTATGACGAAGTTATGATATTTTTAAGTTTCGGAATAGCAGTAGACAACTAAAAACTCGAAATAAAGATCGAGTGACTTTTAGCCGACACAACCTAAACGAGAATCGAAGGTCTCGTCAATAGTAGTACAACGGTAAAAAGACACACGAAAACGAACATCGGATGAAGAAGTTATATATTTTTAACGGATTTTCCTGTCTTGGTCTGTAAAAATAATAATATCAAAAATAAAGTCAAAATTAGGCAACGGAGTCTAAACGAAAGTTGTAGAGCATAATTTCACCTATGCGTTCATATAAAGAACGTTAAAACGGAGCATGTATGAGAAAGTTATGGATTTTAGAAGTTTGGGACACAAAAACCGAGAAAATCCGAAATCCGAGAAAATTCGCATGGCTGGGGTTCGGCCACATCACCTCACATGCGAGATGATCTGTGTCTGACATGTATCACAGCCACCTCGCACCGAAGGCGCGGTCCTCTCCTGATCCAACGCGTGGCTAAGCGTTGGCGCCTTCTGAGCTTCGCCATCTCCCCCCCCCCCTCGCATGCGAGGCATGTGCTCGCTTCTCCTTGCTTCAGATCCGAGGCTCGCACCTATATAAAATGTGCGAGACCTCCCGGGTAATTTTGGAAATTTCACACTTTTTACCCCTAAATCCAATTTTTAGCTATTTCAACTTCCCCCGAAGCCCCAGGATCATTCCTAACACCCGAAACATGTCCCGAAGTGCCCGAAGAGCCCGAGAAATTTATCTTTTCGGTTTGAAGATCAACCCTTGCAGGGTCCGATTTTCAATAAAGTCCTGGTTTTCAGCGAAGAGAGTTATCTATTATAACGAAGTGTTGCACAAATTACTATTTTAACCTCCAACTAATGCACGTTGAGTTCAATATATAGGAGCAATTGTATGTTATGTGTTATATGTGCTATGTGCTTTTCCATGTTATTATCTCCTGTTATTATTTCATGCTATTATGGTAGCAAAAATTGTATCTTTGACCATGTGATCAGTGAAAGGACTTAGATTCACGGTGGTACTGGTATGTAGCCTCTGGCCATGTAGAGCATGTCTCGTAATAGAATGACTTCTATTCTATGGCATTGGCAGAAGGTTAGACAGGGCTAAAAGCCTGAAATCTACCAAAATGTTTAATCAGAAAGTGTATGTCTTCTGTGCCATTTGGGTCGAAGCTTTATTGATGTATATCTAGTATGGAAATTGTTAAGTCTTATTGATTGTATATCTTTGAATCAAATCATTGATTGATATGGAAAGCTTGTCACATGATACACATGCCTTTGTTGTTCTTTGTTCCTCTTTGCTTCTACCATATTAAAGTATGTATATGGCATAACGTTATATTGCATCTATTATTGAACTCACTAAGTGTCACCGCTTAACCCTCTCAATGTATAACAAATTGCAGGAGATAAGTAACTAGTATAGTCGTATACTGTTGGAAGGTTTAGAATAGTTATAATATTACTTTTGTATTTAGGGATCATGTATATATAAAAGTATAGTATCCTAGGTAGTTGTGTGATATATAACACTTTGTAATAGTTGGTTTGTATCCAGTCGTTTGTAAACAAGTTATCAATTTAAAAAAATAATTTTGAATATGCATGTAGCATGTTTTGGAGTAACAATTTTCAAATATGAAAGTGTGGGTCTTTGTCACACCCCAAAACTGGAACGGCAGAAACGTTCTAGGGCGGAGGACGTCATGTACAGTACCACAACACAGAATAATAGTAAACAAGCAAACAACATCATCCATTGAATTAATAATGTATTTTAATACAAATGTGTTCTGTACAGTTTATAAGACGCCAAAATATGAATCAAAATAAAAGAGGAGTCTTGAAAGTGCTCCATCTTCTCAAAAGCTGGCCTTGGTACCTGTCTATTGATGACCTGAGAATACAAGTTATTTTGAAAGAGTTGATCAGCTTTAAAGCTGGTGAGTTCAAGAGTATTTTAGTGTCATTGTTTGTATGAAAATGTTTGTAAGTGTTTAAATGTATAAGTTTGTAAATGTTTGTATCTCCAAGAAAATCCTATATTTTCTTCCAAATGTAGCCTTCTACCAAGGCATCAAATGTGATGTATGTTTGTTCATTGTAAAAGTGAGTATTTGTCACACCCCAAAACCAGGAATGGCGGAAACGTTCTGGAGCGGAGGACGTCATATACAGTATCACAACAGTGAATAGTAGTAAACAAGTAACAACATCATCCATTGCATTAATAATATAATTTTAATACAAGCGTATTCTTTCAAGTTATATAGACACCAAAATATAAATCAAACTGAAAGATGAGTCTTAAACGAGCTCCATCTTCTCCGAACCTTGTACCGGTACCTGTCTACTAGTAACCTGAGGATACAAGTTATTTTGAAAGAGAGTATCAACTTTAAAGCTAGTGAGATCATAAGTATTTTAGTGTCTGAATTTGTAAGAAGGTATTTGTAAGTATGTGAAGTGTAAGTATGTAAAAGTGTTGAACCTCCTAGAAAACCCTATGCTTCCTACTAAAAGTAGCCTTCTACCAAGGCATCTAGTATCTGTGTGTGTCTCTTGTAAGAGTGTGTATTTTCCCAAATCCGACTATCATTAACCAAAAATATAGTTTTTACATTACCGTGCATCGTGAGAATGTTCACGAAGTGAATGTAATGGGAAAAATATTATAGTACTATAGTATTGTAATAAGTAACTACTGTTGTACTAACTACCTTAAACCAATTGTAATTTAAAGTACCATGTGATCAACCTATATCCTGCTACCTACTCTAGTAAAACGACGATGTAAGACGCCGTAAGAAATGACATTTGGCACCCGTGGACTTGCAAGTCCCACTGTATCAAGCAGCAAGGTGTAGGATAGTCAATCCAATATAGCTCTATATGCGAACTCATACGCTCCCTAATTAAGGAGATTATGGATACAAAAACGGTCATGGCAGGTAGTGCCATGCACCGTTTAGTGGCTCACATAACTAAATGAATGTATATGTAATGTATGTGCTAGTTGTATTGTGTGTTCTTTCTTTGTCTAGCCTGTATGTATTGTAATGTTTTGCTTGTACTAGCTGTATTGTGTGTTCTATCTATCTAGCAAGTATTGAAATGTACTATGTGTACTAGTTGTATTGTGTGCTCTCTCTCTATCTAGCAAGTATTGAAATGTACTGTGTGTACTAGTTGTATTGTGTGTTTTCTCTCTATCTAGCAAGTATTGACTGACGAATGAACTGACTCATTGTATGATTCTTTGTTCTAGTAATAGTATTAGTAACTTCCTAAACTACACCTATCATAGTTTACTAGTAATATGACTTGTATGTATGAACATGAATGTATACCCTTGCTACCCAAGGGTATTGAATTGACTGCTAGAACTTTTATGTCTATATATGTATACATAATATATAACTAATATTAAGATGTTCTTCGGACGGATAACCGATGCCCTAATGTTCTGCGTGGACATGTAAAACACCTTATATAAGTGCTATAAGTCCTAAGGATTGCATCTAAGTGTTGTAGGACATTGCTATGGAGTTTAGGGTTCAAGGGAACCCTTCATTTGAGTTTACGGTTTTGTGACCATAACCCATTGAGTTTGCGGTTATAAACCCATGCGTTTACGGACGTAAACTCATGCTCCTTTGACCACTTTGTGATTTGAAGGCTCATAAGTCCTTAGAAGCATTTCTACTTGAAGTATAAGCCTATGGAAGGGATTAGGGCACCATTTCACTCCTAAATGGAGTTTACGGTCCTTAGACCATTTTCCTTTGGGTTTACGACCGTAAACCCATATGGTTTATGTTCTTTTGATGTTTTCAAGCCCTTAACTCATCAAGGAAGGGATCTAAGCAAGTTTCCAAGGCTTTAGAGGGACTAGAGCACACTTTGGCACCCTTTTTAGGGTTTACGGTCCAAGAACATCTTGGACCGTAAACACCTTGATCTTCATGTTTCTTGTTTGATTTCTTGATATATGGAAGTGTAACAAGACTTAATGTACTCTAGGATATAAGTACTTACAAGATAGAAGCTTGAAAAGGTGCTAAAAGTCTAAGAACACTAACATGTGTTCTTGGTGTTCTTGGTGAAACTTGAAGATCTACACTTTTGGAGTGATCTCACGGGTGGAAGTGTGTTAGATCACTAGATTAAGGTACATATCAACTTATTAGGGATAGGAAGACTTACAAGTTGAAGATCAAGAAGGAAAATTCGGATGCTACTTGAGAGGATTTGAGTTTTGCTCTTGAAAAGTGAAAAAGTTTGAAAAATGGCTAAGTGCCATATATATAGTCATTAGGGTTTACGGTACAAAATCCATTTGGGCCGTAAACTCCAAACTCTTGGAGTTTTTGGAACTTTATTGATGCACAATAAACCCTAGGGCATCCTCTCTCCTGATTTCTCCTAAAGTGCTAATGCTAAAATACTCAAACTTATTCCGAAAAGCTTGAAAATTAGCAGAAATTGTTCTAACTTCTATTGAAGTGAAGGGTTGTACAGAATAGAAATCTCGGGTTATCACATCATCCCCCCGTCAGAAGGAATTTCGTCCCGAAATTAGGATTTAGGTAAAGGAGTAGGCATGAATAATCGAGACAAGAAGTGGGGATACTCCCTAAACGATTGATTCTCGTGCTCCTAAGTGAATTCAGGTCCTCGGTTGGCATTCCATCGAACGTTCACTAATGGGAAACAGCTATGAATCGTTCGCATTACCTCTCAGTCCATGTTCACTACGGTTCTTTCATGAAGGTGAGGCTCTCGTTGGACCCGATCTCGTCGAGTGGGATTACAAGAGTCTCGTCTAACGTATACTTTTTCAAGTTCGAGACGTGGAGGGTAAAACGTACGTTACTGAGTTCGCGGGGTAGGTTAAGTTGTAGATGTTTCTTTTCCCTCTCTTACTACATGAGTAGATAAGTAAGTCATTTACAAGGACAATGACTAACTAATCCAAGTAAGGATGGCGTACCCTATTCATTAAGTTTATGAATACTACGGGCGTATTGGTCTTATCTGAGGGCTATCACTACGGACTCATAGCGTCCGCATAGAGTTTGGAAGATTGTCCTCATGACATCCTTCACTAACACTCGTAACCGGTGATATTCGGGTCTCAGGTCTATTTCTGAAAGGTAAATAGTTCCTTGTTGTTGGTTAACCGACTCATCTATGTGAGGCAGTGGGTAATGATTTATAATGGAAATCTTTTCGAGGTATCTGAATTCTATGGACTTAAGAAACAATCCTTCTATCTTCTTGAAGAATAAGACCGGAGCTCTCCAGGGTGAGGAGCAAGGTCTTCAATCCTGTTGCTGAGTAGTCATTAAGTTGTCAAGACGGTTCTTGTATCTCTGTAGGTGTTAGACTGTAGGGCGATCTGGTTATAGGAGTCATATTGGGTTCTAAGTTTGTTCGCATGACAATGCGATTACTCGTAGTCTTGCGCAGTCTTTGTCCTGAAGTTCATATTAGATTTCATACATGGTTCATCAATCACAGTCTCGTGTATACGAGTCGTATATAATAAAGATTGAAAAGGTAGTCAAATAAATGATTCTTCTTTAAGCTCACATCCTAACGAGGAAAAGAAGTTAAAGTGGAATCATCAATTCTAAATCTGTAGAACCTTGATTATATACCACCCTTGTGTATACATTCTTCCGCGATAGATCAATAGTACGAATCTTTGGATTGAACTTGGCATACTGTAAGAGTGGTGCTTTGGGGAGGTTTGCCGAGGTTTCTTCGGAAAGGATAAGAAGCATGAAGTACTCTACGCATGAGTACTTCAGAGTTCTGAAATGACGGCTTCGCTAGAAAGACGTTTACGGAGAAAGAGATGTACGTACGCAACTGGTATTTGTGCGGATCGAATTGAATAAAGTTGTATGATAATATCGGACTCACATGGAAATAAAGACATTAGACTTGATCATAAAGGCGTTACAAGCAAAACCCAACAGTGCAACTTTTAACTGAGTTACAGTACTATAGATTTACTACAAGACTATTGTTGCGTACCAGGTATACTACAAAAGACAAGTATACGCAGCACGAGGGTTCCTTAACTGACAGGATCTTGCAAAAGATAAGACTCAAGTTGCACTAGTTTTAAACATGTTTCAACGCATACTTTATACTGACGAAAATGAAGTGAATTTATACTATAGTAGGGTCCTTAGCTGTCTTTTGTTGTTCTGGGGTCAAACTCCTCATGTTACCCCGTCACCCTTCTCTGTTGGGCAGTCCCTTTTGAAATGTCCCATTACACCACACAGATGGCATATCCGAGAAATTTCAACATTGGTGGTTGGAGTAATGTGTTGAATCCGAGTCCTGCAGAAGCGGGTAGTGTGTCCCTTTTTGTTGCAGTTCCTACAGTGCAACAAATGACAACTACCTAGATGATCGAAGCTGCATTTATTGCACTTTCGGAGGTTACCAACATACTGTCTAGCTGGGTTAGGGATATCCAGGATGCTAGTAGGGATGGTAGTAGGAGTTGCAGACGTCGTGGCCGCGAAGGCTACCACCGGTGATTGTTTCGTGTTCGTCCCTCGGGGTGATTTACCTTTAACTCTATCCCAGAATTTTCTTTTATTGCTCTTTGGTTTGAGGTTCGAAGTGTCGTGGTAGTTTGTTACTCGTGGGTGTACTTGGTTATTACTTGGATTTGAATTATTGAAAAACATCCCACTAACATTTGCGTTGTTAGCATTAAGGTGAGTCAAAACAGCTGTCATGGCAGCTGAGACTGCAGCTTGAAAGGTAGCTGCATCAATCTGAAGAGTTGGCCTTTGGCCGATGGGTTGATTACTTTTCTTTGGCGACATGATTCTGTAATACGAAAGAAAAGGAGTTCATGAGTGATTATGGTTAACCCTAGAAGTATTTCGATTGTTCATGAAAAGAGTAGAAATATGTTATCGAAGGTTTGACCTACATCCCTATGATGCAGTCCTAGTTCAGAGTAGAAGTAAGTTCATAGAATGGTCACAAGATGCTTGGCGTCTAAAATAGGGTACCATCGGTTGGTAAATAACATGATCCAACCCTTGAAAAAGAATCGGGAATGATCCCTGAGCTAGATTACCCTAGTCCAATAACTCTATTAGAATGGGTTTCAGATAGACTCCTATGATAGCATGATGAAAGTATTTGAACAAAGAATGACTCAGAAGTTAGCTGACTGTCAATATCCTTGATATTCATGACGTAATAAGTTTGGGAAAATTGACCATGTAGAGGGTCTTACATCATATCCAGAGTAGAAAGGTTTTGGCCGCATAAGGCCTAACTAAAAGTACCTACAGTACATGATAGTTACATAGAAAATGCCACATAGGACATAGACAGGAAAATGATTCCTTTAACAACGAAGGAAAATAAAGCATTTCCTATTGGTGACGGTCATCCCTCTGCTGAACTCTTAGTTCAGCCAGTTGACGTTCCATGTCAAGCAGGTGTCTTTCGTACACCCTCTGGCGTACTCGGAGCTCTATGACTTCGGCTCGTGTTTTAGCTAGTGCTTGTAGCAGGGTCTCATGGTCTCTCTCAGATCTCTCCTGAGTATGTTCAAGGCGATTGGTGCAGATGGTATGCATTCCTGCATTGGCATCAACCTCTGTGATACGATGGAGAGCTATCCTGCCCTGAATCTCATTTCGGGCAACTTTACGGACCAGGATTGGTAGAACTCTGTCCGCTGAGCTCCCTTCGCTTATGTTGTAGAAGCTTCAGTCTCCATTGAATGGCATAGGCTGATTCTGCCCTTCGCACCACGTCTCCAATCCTTATACCCAAGCGGGCGTCGGGCCATGAAAAGTCGGACGAGGGTTAGGATTTGGAATGGGAGCTACCAGGGGCAGGTTCTCAACTTCAGGCTCAGATTTATCATCATCCAAAAGGTCTTTAGCATGGTGATCATTCAAAGGGATTGGATGATCATTCTCAGGTTCTTCTCCAAACCATCCAGCATTGCCTTCGTTCAGAAGGTATGGGTCACCGTAGGGATGGAGTGTAACACCCGAGTTCAGAGGTGCAAGTTTAGGGTTCTTGGTGTAAATAAGGAAGGTCGACTCAACGATTCGATGGATTGACTCGGCGAGTCGAGTCGAGGTTCTGGTCAAGTGTTAAGTGACCAACTCGGCGAGTCGACGGTTGGACTCAGCGAGTTGGTGCTGAAAGGAGAAAACCCTAATCCGGGGTTTGTGCCCTATATAAAGCACATTATAGCCACCCTTAGCCTCTTTGCTACCCATTTGAGATCAAGAAACCCTCATCTCATGTGTGACTCCATTGTTGAGAAGATTGAAGCTTTGAAGAAGGAATTGGTGAAGAGAAAGGTGGAGGAAGTTGAGGATAGCATCAAGAGAGCTTGTGAATCTGAAGTCTACATTAGTTTAGACTCATTTCTAAGGTAAGAGGATCTTACCTTAAGCTATTTCCTTGTTATTTCATCCATGGTGTACGATTTGGGGTTCTTTAGCATGGTTGGGATCTATTTCGGGTAAAGAGACTAGATCTGAGGTTGCAACTTCAGATCTAGGTTGGTTTGGAGCCATGTTATCAGAAAGTGATAGCTTTGGGGTGTGATTCAGAGTGTCCTTACCTTAAACCTTAATTTTTAGCTTGTTGGAGCTTGTTGAGCCTTGCATGCACGTAAAGTTGGAAACTTTACGTGTGAATTGGCCCTAGGAGTCCAGATCTATGTATTGGAAGCATTGGGATGGCCTAAAATCGTCTGGATGAAGATGTCACATCTGGACTCAGCGAGTCACATGAGTGCACTCCACGAGTTGTATGAATATATGCATGGACTCGGCGAGTTGGAAGAACAACTCGGCGAGTCTGTTGAAGATTGCCTTGGACTCGGCGAGTCTGTTCTTGGACTCGGCGAGTTTGGTCGTGAAGTCCTAACCGTTTTTGGTTGAGCTGTGAATCAGTGAGTCAAGGGATGACTCGGTGAGTTGAGCAGGAAGTGACTCAGAGTTTGTTGGACTCGACGAGTCTTGGGGCGACTCGGCGAGTTGAGTCGTGCATTGGGTGTAACGACCCGTTTTCCGGTATGTTAATTAATTTGATTTGGGCTAAGTTTTCAAGAGGGACTCGGCGAGTTCTAGCCTGACTCGCCGAGTCGGGTCGCGCATCTGGTGCACGCGGGAGCCGGCGACTCGGCGAGTCCATATCTTGGACTCGGCGAGTCCGTCCGTCTGGGTGAAACCCTAACTCCCCGGGTTTGCTCACTATTTAAACCCCATTATAGCCTCCATCTCGTCACTTTCCCCCTGAGAACACTGTGAGAAACCCTAGACCTCCATTGGTGAGCCTTGTATGTGATTTTGTCCCATTTTTGTGAAGGAGTGAAGAAGGAGAAGAAGAAGGAAGCAAGGAAACGTGTTCTAGAGCCAAGATCCAAGGTCAAGGGTGAACTTGTTGAGGTATTTTCGGAGTTCCTTTCTGGTTTCATGCTTAAATTTCCATTAGAGCTCTTTTAAGGGCTATTTGATGCTTGTTCCAAGCTTTATGCTTGCTTGAATGTGTTGTTAAGCCGAAATATCTTTAGATCTGAGTGTTGGGGTGTTGTAGAGTCCAGATCCACTGCCTTTTTGGGGTTACATTGCATGTTAGCCATGGATCTACCCTTATTGTGCTTATTTTAGTCTTATTTCCCTCAATCATGTAGTTGTGCACGTAAAGTTGGAAACTTTACGTGGTAAAACAACTTAATGGACCCAGATCTATCTTTTGCATGTTTTGGATTTAAGAGAAATCGAGTAAAAATGTATTGCATGGCGGCGACTCGGCGAGTCGGAAGAACGACTCGACGAGTCCGGTCGCGAGTCCCGAGTTCTTCAGTTCCTTCAGTGTCGAGTGGGCGAGGTGAGCTAGGGAGTGGACTCAGCGAGTTAAGAGGAGACTCAGTGATGAAGGGACTCGGCGAGTTTGTTCATACAACTCGGCGAGTCCAAGGCAATCTTCTTGAGGATCAAGAACAACTCGTCGAGTCTGTTCATCTGACTCGGCGAGTCGGATGAAGATCATCTGAGTTCTTGGATCCAGAGGGTACTCGTCGGGTCGATGCCACACTCGACGAGTAACAGCGTGTAAGAGTTAAGCGGAGAGTCTAGGACTCGGCGAGTCGGATATCCCGACTCGGCGAGTCAGCCCTGAGTAAGTCAACGATGACCAAGGGTAAAAGAGTCATTTTACCCTGAGTGTAGTGCTAGTGATTGATTGAGTGTGTTTATGGATTTGTAGCCAAGGAGATTCAGGAGCAGCAGCCGTTAGCTTTCCGAGCCGCACTCTCATCTGCTAGCTTACGAGGTGAGTTTCCTTTCCGTAGGGACGGGACTAAGGCCACAATGCCGACCCGTCCAGTTAATAGTAGTTTCCGGACTTCGGTCCGATGTAGTAGTTAGTATGTTTGGTGCCTTCGTGGTACCGACATGTCTTATGTGCTATGTGTATGTGTTTATGTTCCGGGTCACGGCCCGATGCAGCATGCAGTATAAATTGTTGTGATATGCTATGCTATGCGCAGCCAGTTCCGGACCTCGGTCCGATGCAGGGGACACGGTCCCAGATAGTTCCGGACTTCGGTCCGATGCAGTCAGTTCCGGACTTCGGTCCGATGCAGTTAGTTCCGGACTGCGGTCCGATGCAGGGGACAAGGTCCCAGTCAGTTCCGGACTTCGGTCCGATGCAGTTTTCCGGGTCCCGACCCGATGCAGTGGGCAAGGCCCAATATGTGTTTATATGTTGTTGTATGGTATGTGGTAAGTTGGGGGAGCTCACTAAGCTTCGTGCTTACAGTTTCAGTTTTGGTTTCAGGTACTTCCGCAAGCAAAGGGAAGAGCTCTGGATGACGGCATCGCACACACCACCGTTTCAGCTTTAGTTTGGATTTGATCTAGCTGTTGTCTTGGATATAGCATGTTACATTTTCCGCACAGTACCTTGTTATCTTTTGGGACATATCACGCATGGTTTATTTATATGATACTCTGATTATAGTTTTGATGGCATTAAAAACGAAATTTTTGGGTCGTATTTTTGGGTTGTTACAAGTTGGTATCAGAGCCCTGGTTTGAGGGATTCGGATACACTCTCGGGTGTATCTGAACTCAAACTAAGGGGAAATAAAAGATTTTTAAAATGTTTTTACAAAAGAATTTTGAAAACACTTAGGAGGAAAAAGAATTGTTTTAAGATAGAGGTGTGTGCATGCGGTCAACCGAGCTCAAGTAAGTACTCCCAAATTACCCATACAAGTTATTTGTTCAATTTCAGTTTAGTAGAACAGCATGCTAGAATAGGACTAAGGGTGAAGGAGGATGCCTTATGTGCCTGCTTATGTGTTACAGCTCTATGAATATTGCATGCTAGAATTGAGTAGACAGCAGTAGGATAGCCTGTTTAGGTTATGCCTGATAGCGTGAGCTTAGCATCCTATGATAGTGCAATTTCTTGTTATAAGAATAGCTTGCGTGAGTCTGTTTCCCTTGTCCGAATGCTGCTTGCTTTGTGCTTTGTGGGATTCGAGTAATGGGAGTTAGCCATTAGGTGGACACGTCACACCACATGTAATCAGGTTTGAATAATCCCAGAGTGCTGGAACTGGCCCTACTGCGCAGCTCTTGTTTGAGTCCAACCGTTGTAGGGACGGATCTTTTACTTGAAGGATTATCCGATCCTCATCACATGTGATGGTGTTCAGGTGATGGCTAACTGGCAGTGCAAGGAGACCTACAGCAGCTGAGGACCAGTCGTATTGAGCTCGAGTTTTCTCCAGGGCAAGCCTAGGGTGGGGGTAGCATATAATAGCAGCGGTAGAAGCGACTTGGGGAAGTCGAGGCAGTTCTTGGGGAAAGTACGGATAGATGTGGAAGGTAGTAGGGGCCCATACTACTGGAAACAAAGGATCCGTACTCGAATCAAGGAAGGCCAAGATTAGACCAGGAAGCTAGTAGTCGTATTATGACCCCTTGAAATATTTCAATGTTCTGATGTTGTTATGATATGTTTCAGAATGGTAGTTTTGCGTCCGAGGCCAGCAGCCGGCAGTTCAGATGCCGAAGGAGGATCAGGATCGGGATCCGACCCGGAGGTCGGACGGATGGATGAGCAGACCAGAGAGTTCCTTTCTTCTGAGATTACTCGCATCATACTTGAGCAGACTCCTGTGATCTTCGGTTCGATCAAGGAGGGCATTTTGGAGATGATGGATGAGAGACTGAGTACCTTCCGTACTGAGATGGCGGCCATGATGGGGTCGCGCACACTCACTTTCAGGGAGTTCAGGGCGTGCGGGGCTCCTGACTACCACGGGGCACGGGACCCCATAGCGAGTACCAGGTGGTTGGCGGATGTGGCCAACGCATTCCGCACTAGCAGATGTCCCGAGGGGGACAAGGTCAGATTGGCGTCCTGTCTCCTGAAGGACAGGGCACGTGACTGGTGGGAGGAGGTAGGACATACCATCGGGGATGATGCGGCATTGGATGCCATGACCTGGGCTGATTTTTCTACCAGGTTCAGAGCGGAGTTCGCACCAGTCATTGAGGTGCAACAGTTAGCCAGGGAGTTCCAGGATCTTACCCAGACTACCGAGACAGTGGCGGAGATCACCGCCAAGTTCAGGGAGCGGGCCCTTCTTGTTCCTCAGTATGCAGCAGACGAGGAGATGAAGAAGGCCCGTTATCACGAGATGTTGCGGAGCGACATTCGTATGTTTGTGAGCCGGTCCAGTTGCAAAACACTGGACGACATGATTGCTAGAGCCAGAGAGAGGGAGATTGATCTCGAGATGGAGAGGAAGAGGAAACCGGAGGCGGTTTCGGGTGCAGGCAGTGCGGGCAAAAAGCCCAAGGTTTCAGATCACAGACCTAGGAGTCAGCAGAGCCACGGTCGATGTGGCAAGTGTGGGAGATTGCACGAGGGAGCGTGCAAGGCAGGGAGTTCCGGCTGCTACAAGTGCGGTCGGATTGGGCATTTGAGTAGGGATTGTACGGCCCCTGCCACTACAGTTACAGCATCGGATCTGATTTGCTTTCAGTGCAATCAGAGGGGACACAAAAGGTCCCAGTGTCCCAGTTTAGCTGCAGCAGGGAAAGTGCATGCACCCGCCCCTGCTACCTTGAGGATCACGGACGGCCGTCAGGGCCGAGCTGATGCGCCGGTGGCGAAGAGCAGGGCATTTCAGATGACAGCAGAGGAGGCGCGAGCGACTCCTGATGTGGTGACGGGTATGTATCCTCCCTGTTATCTCTTTATTATTGTTGATTAATGTTGCTTATGGTTGTATGTTTTATTCAGGGTCGTTCTCTGTGAACGGCATTTCTGCTTTGGTATTATTCGATTCGGGGGCTACCCGATCATTCGTATCCCTTGCGCTTAGCAAGAGGTTCAGTAGAGCTCCAGGGAAACTGGATTGTCCGTTAGAGGTGGAGATAGCAGATGATAGGACCGTGAGGGTCGACAAAGTATATAGAGGGTGTTCCCTTCGGATATTTGAGGAGCAGTTTTCAGTGGATTTGGTTCCGATTCCCCTGCGCGGGAATAAAGTTATTGTGGGAATGGATTGGCTAAGCCCCAACGGGGCGGTGATTGACTGTGAGCTTCAGCTAGTGAGGGTTCGCACTCCCAGTGGGGGAGAGATAGTGGTTCAGGGCGAGAGGCCCCAACGAGGATTGACCTTCTGCTCGGCCGCTAGGGCGAGGCGCTACGTTCAGCAGGGTTGCGCCGGTTATGTAGCCTACGTCTTGGATGCCCGGGATAAGGGCAAGACGACGATCGATGATGTTCCTATTGTTCGAGATTACCCGGATGTGTTTCCCGAGGATTTGCCGGGGATACCTCCTGAGAGGCAGGTTGAGTTCAGGATCGACTTGGTTCCTGGTGCGGCTCCGATAGCCAAAGCACCATATCGACTTGCTCCCCCTGAGATGCAGGAGTTGTCTACACAGCTTCAGGAGCTGTTAGACAAGGGTTTCATTCGACCGAGCAGTTCGCCTTGGGGAGCGCCGATCTTGTTTGTGAGGAAGAAAGACGGGTCGCATCGGATGTGTATTGACTACCGGGAGTTGAACAAGGTAACGGTGAAGAACCGTTACCCACTTCCGAGAATAGATGACTTGTTCGATCAGCTCCAGGGAGCGTCTTGGTTCTCCAAGATCGACCTACGCTCCGGTTACCATCAGATGAGGGTCAGGAATGAGGATGTTCAGAAGACTGCTTTCAGAACCCGGTATGGTCATTATGAGTTTGTGGTGATGCCATTTGGGCTCACCAATGCCCCAGCCGCGTTCATGGATCTCATGAATCGCGTGTGTAGACCGATGCTGGATCGGTCAGTGATAGTGTTCATCGATGACATCTTGGTGTATTCCAAGACGCAGGGGCAGCACGAGGAGCACCTGCGGGAGGTGTTGGAGACTTTGAGGAGGGAGAGACTGTTCGCTAAGTTCTCCAAGTGCGAGTTCTGGTTACGCGAGGTGCAGTTTCTTGGGCATCTCGTTAATCAGAAGGGTATTTTGGTTGACCCGGCCAAGGTTGAGGCCGTAATGCAGTGGGAGGTCCCGAGGTCTCCATCTGAGATTCGGAGCTTCCTAGGATTGGCAGGGTACTATCGGAGGTTTATTCAGGATTTCTCCAAGATAGCAGTGCCGCTCACCCGACTAACCAAGAAGTCGGTAGTTTTTCGTTGGGGGCCTGAGCAGCAGGCGGCGTTCGAGACTCTCAGGCAGAGATTGTGCGAGGCTCCGATCCTTACCTTGCCAGAGGGTGTTGAGGATTTCGTGGTCTATTGTGATGCTTCGATCACCGGTATGGGAGCAGTGTTGATGCAGCGAGGCCATGTGGTGGCTTATGCTTCGAGACAGTTGAAGCCTCACGAGGCTAATTATCCTACCCACGATTTGGAGCTAGGGGCAGTTGTATTTGCTCTCAAGATATGGAGGCATTACCTGTATGGGGTCCGCTGTACTATCTACACGGACCACAAGAGTTTACGATACCTTATGGATCAGCCGAGTTTGAATATGAGACAGAGGAGATGGTTGGACGTGCTGAAGGACTATGACTGTGAGATCCTGTATCATCCGGGGAAGGCCAACGTGGTGGCCGATGCCCTGAGCCGCAAGGTGTCGGCGGCCCCTATCAGGGATTTGTGCATGAGGATGACGGTAATCACTCCTTTGTTGGAACGGATCAAGGAGGCTCAGATGGAGGGTCTCAAGGAGGAGAGGCAGAAGTGTGAGAGGATAGTGGGTCGAGTAGCTTCGTTCGATTACGACAGTCGGGGTTTGATGACGCTTCATGGTAGGGTGTGGGTACCGTACTGGGGTGGAGTACGGCAGGTATTGATGGACGAGGCTCATAAGTCTCGGTTTTCTATCCATCCGGGGGCGACGAAGATGTATCGAGATCTTCGACCTGATTATTGGTGGCCCTGCATGAAGCGGGACGTCGCTTGGTACGTTGAGAGGTGCTTGACCTGCCGGAAGGTCAAGGCGGAGCACCAAAGACCTCACGGCAAGGTGCAGCCGTTGGATATTCCCGTGTGGAAATGGGAGGACATCACCATGGATTTTATCACCAAACTTCCCAGGACCGCGCGTGGAGTAGATTCGATATGGGTAGTGGTGGATCGGTTGACGAAGAGTGCTCATTTTATTCCGATCCAGGAGAGCATATCGGCGGAGAGGTTAGCCGATATCTATGTGCGGGAGATTGTGGCACGTCATGGGGTGCCAGTATCGGTAGTGTCGGACCGAGATGTTCGCTTCACGTCCAGATTCTGGAAGCGGTTTCACGACGAGATGGGTACTCGTCTCCATTTCAGCACCGCTTTTCATCCTCAGACTGACGGGCAGAGCGAGAGGACGATTCAGACTCTCGAGGACATGCTTAGGGCATGTGTTCTGGATTTTGGGGGCTGTTGGGATACGTATCTTCCCTTAGCGGAATTCTCGTATAACAACAGCTATCATGCGAGCATCGATCGGCCTCCTTTTGAGATGTTATATGGCAGGAAGTGCAGGACCCCGATTTGTTGGGGCGAGGTCGGTCAGCGGGTCATGGGGAGCACCGAAGTGGTGCTCAAGACGACGGAACTGATCCAGCAGGTCCGTAATAGACTGCAGACTGCGCAGAGTCGACAGAAGAGCTACGCCGACAAGAGGCGTTCAGACTTGGAGTTCCAGGTAGGAGACATGGTTCTTCTGAAAGTCTCACCTTGGAAAGGTGTCATCAGGTTCCGAAAGAGGGGCAAATTGGGCCCCAGATTTATTGGTCCTTTCAGGGTTTTGGCCCGGGTGGGTCGGGTTGCTTACCGGTTAGATCTTCCTGAGGAGCTCAGTTTGATACACAACACTTTCCACGTGTCGCAGTTGAGGAAGTGTCTAGTGGACGAGACAGCAGTCGTTCCCTTGGAGGATATCCAGGTCGATAGCGGCTTGAATTATATCGAGAAGCCAATAGCAATTTTGGAACGGAAGACCAAGACCTTGAGAAACAAGGTAATTCAGCTGGTAAAGGTGCAGTGGCAGCATCGGAAGGGGTCTGAGTGGACATGGGAGGCTGAAGAAGAAATGAGAACGCACTACCCGGAGTTATTCGCAGATCCAGTCGTAGCAGACTTCGAGGACGAAGTCTGAAGCAAGTAGGGGAGAATTGTAACGACCCGTTTTCCGGTATGTTAATTAATTTGATTTGGGCTAAGTTTTCAAGAGGGACTCGGCGAGTTCTAGCCTGACTCGCCGAGTCGGGTCGCGCATCTGGTGCACGCGGGAGCCGGCGACTCGGCGAGTCCATATCTTGGACTCGGCGAGTCCGTCCGTCTGGGTGAAACCCTAACTCCCCGGGTTTGCTCACTATTTAAACCCCATTATAGCCTCCATCTCGTCACTTTCCCCCTGAGAACACTGTGAGAAACCCTAGACCTCCATTGGTGAGCCTTGTATGTGATTTTGTCCCATTTTTGTGAAGGAGTGAAGAAGGAGAAGAAGAAGGAAGCAAGGAAACGTGTTCTAGAGCCAAGATCCAAGGTCAAGGGTGAACTTGTTGAGGTATTTTCGGAGTTCCTTTCTGGTTTCATGCTTAAATTTCCATTAGAGCTCTTTTAAGGGCTATTTGATGCTTGTTCCAAGCTTTATGCTTGCTTGAATGTGTTGTTAAGCCGAAATATCTTTAGATCTGAGTGTTGGGGTGTTGTAGAGTCCAGATCCACTGCCTTTTTGGGGTTACATTGCATGTTAGCCATGGATCTACCCTTATTGTGCTTATTTTAGTCTTATTTCCCTCAATCATGTAGTTGTGCACGTAAAGTTGGAAACTTTACGTGGTAAAACAACTTAATGGACCCAGATCTATCTTTTGCATGTTTTGGATTTAAGAGAAATCGAGTAAAAATGTATTGCATGGCGGCGACTCGGCGAGTCGGAAGAACGACTCGACGAGTCCGGTCGCGAGTCCCGAGTTCTTCAGTTCCTTCAGTGTCGAGTGGGCGAGGTGAGCTAGGGAGTGGACTCAGCGAGTTAAGAGGAGACTCAGTGATGAAGGGACTCGGCGAGTTTGTTCATACAACTCGGCGAGTCCAAGGCAATCTTCTTGAGGATCAAGAACAACTCGTCGAGTCTGTTCATCTGACTCGGCGAGTCGGATGAAGATCATCTGAGTTCTTGGATCCAGAGGGTACTCGTCGGGTCGATGCCACACTCGACGAGTAACAGCGTGTAAGAGTTAAGCGGAGAGTCTAGGACTCGGCGAGTCGGATATCCCGACTCGGCGAGTCAGCCCTGAGTAAGTCAACGATGACCAAGGGTAAAAGAGTCATTTTACCCTGAGTGTAGTGCTAGTGATTGATTGAGTGTGTTTATGGATTTGTAGCCAAGGAGATTCAGGAGCAGCAGCCGTTAGCTTTCCGAGCCGCACTCTCATCTGCTAGCTTACGAGGTGAGTTTCCTTTCCGTAGGGACGGGACTAAGGCCACAATGCCGACCCGTCCAGTTAATAGTAGTTTCCGGACTTCGGTCCGATGTAGTAGTTAGTATGTTTGGTGCCTTCGTGGTACCGACATGTCTTATGTGCTATGTGTATGTGTTTATGTTCCGGGTCACGGCCCGATGCAGCATGCAGTATAAATTGTTGTGATATGCTATGCTATGCGCAGCCAGTTCCGGACCTCGGTCCGATGCAGGGGACACGGTCCCAGATAGTTCCGGACTTCGGTCCGATGCAGTCAGTTCCGGACTTCGGTCCGATGCAGTTAGTTCCGGACTGCGGTCCGATGCAGGGGACAAGGTCCCAGTCAGTTCCGGACTTCGGTCCGATGCAGTTTTCCGGGTCCCGACCCGATGCAGTGGGCAAGGCCCAATATGTGTTTATATGTTGTTGTATGGTATGTGGTAAGTTGGGGGAGCTCACTAAGCTTCGTGCTTACAGTTTCAGTTTTGGTTTCAGGTACTTCCGCAAGCAAAGGGAAGAGCTCTGGATGACGGCATCGCACACACCACCGTTTCAGCTTTAGTTTGGATTTGATCTAGCTGTTGTCTTGGATATAGCATGTTACATTTTCCGCACAGTACCTTGTTATCTTTTGGGACATATCACGCATGGTTTATTTATATGATACTCTGATTATAGTTTTGATGGCATTAAAAACGAAATTTTTGGGTCGTATTTTTGGGTTGTTACATTGGGAGTTTCTACGTACAGGGACTCGACGAGTCAGCGGGTTGACTCGGCGAGTAGAGTCAGTCAGGAAGGTTGACTTTGACTGAGGACTTTGACTTTGACCAAGGGTTGACCAGTTGACTTACAGGGGTATTTTGGTAATTATTGGTATTTATTGAGTTCATTCATTTGGTATTGATCAGTGGTGGAGTTGGTGTCGGAGGTTCGAGGTGAGTTATCCTCACTATATCAACAGGGTCTAAGGCACCAAGTCCGGCCCTTTAGCGGATGGAAATTCGGGTAGTTGTTACGTTATTGCTTTGCTATATGTTTGCATCCTGGTAGTTAGGATGGTGTATGTGAGAGACCTGGTTAAGGTCGGAATCCTGGTATATATAGGATGATATTAAGTTAGTGACTGGTTGGGTCGGTATCCTGGTTAGAGTATGTTATGTATGTGATCTGCTAGATCGGTTGGTTAGTGATGAATTGCTATATGATTATATGTTTATGTGCACATGGTTGGTTGATTGGGGTTCGGTTGATGCGGGTCCTGCTTTGTGCTGTTGGCCAACATACCCAAGGCGGACCGGATATTTCGAAGGCCTAGTGAGCGGTCCGGATAGGCTGTAGGCCCCACGAGGGTGAACCAGACCTGCTGAGGCTCGGAGAGTGGACCAGGCCGAATGATGGCCCGGTGCGGGTGTACCAGTCATACTGAAGACTTAGAGAGTGGACCAAGTGGGTTGAAGGGCCAGTGCGGACGGACCAACCACACTGCAGACTCGATGTATATGGCTAGACTCGGAGGGTGGACCAGGTGGACTGAAGGCCCGGTGCGGCGGACCAGTCACACAGTAGACCCGAAGTGCATGGTTGTTTTGTTATGATATGACATGTTATGTGTATGGTATATGTGGTTGGTATTTTGGGGGTATCTCACTAAGCTTTCGAGCTTACAGTTGTGGTTTAACGTTTCAGGTACTTCAGGAGACCGTGGCAAGGCAAAGGCGTGATCATATCGCTCCTCATGTTTTTGTTTTATGATATGGTTCTGGGAATACTCTGATAATAAATGTATTGAAACCCTTTTTGTAATAACTTGATGATATTGGGTTGTTTTTGAAAAGTTTAAATTGGTTGGAATTTTTAGAGTGTTACAAGTTGGTATCGGAGCCTTTGTTTAAGTGAATTGGAGGAACATTCGTGTGAATCCAGTCTCAAATCAAGGAGAGTTTTCAAAAGAGAATTTAAAATGGTTTTCAAAAATGAGTAAAGGAGGACGCAGAGGTACGATCAGCCGGAGCCAGTAAGTAACCCCAAAATAACATACAAGTTATTTGTTTATGAGATATGATAGAACAGCATGCTAGTACTAGGCTAGGGATCTTCAGGAATTGCATGATAGAGTTGCCTGCTAGCCTAGGGTTTCTTTCTATATGAGATTTCCAGTGTTCCTCTAGGTGTGAGGGTTGAGTTCTTGTTATGCATGTTCATCGCTAGGGTGTTGTGGTGATACTTGATATAAATATGGGTAGGTGTGGAAGGTAGTATAGGCCCATACTGCTGAAAGCACAGGACCCATACGCGTATCAAGGAAGTCACAACCCCTAGGGTCAGGTTGGGAGTTGGTTCTCGGGTTATTCGGGAAGCATCTGATTTTCTGGTGGTGTATTTCCAGTATGGTGGTTACGAGGCATGCTGGGAGCGGATTCGGGTCAGGATCGGGAGCAGGAGAGGGCGGTCAGGGTGGATCCGCACAACCCGAGGTTATCGGTCAGATGAGCACAAATGAGTTGGATGCTAGGATTCATGAGATTACTGATATGTTCCAGGCCAAGTTGCCGGAACTGTTTAGGTCGATCAAGACCGCCATGGTCGAGTATTTTGATGAGCGCTATGCAGCTCTTATAGAGACGGCTGCCGCGGTGGCTACACCGGCTGTAGCATCGGCAAGGGGAGGAGTCGGTAGAGGTTTTCAGTATCGGGACTTCGATAATACGAAGCCCCCTACTTTTGATGGAGTTCAGGATCCGATTGTTGCTATGTGATGGTTGTCAGATGTGGAGGGATGTTTCTTCACATGTTCATGCCCTGCTGATCAGAGGGTGAGGTGTGCTCTGAACCTGTTGAGGCTCGGGGTTAAGGATTGGTGGAGGTTGACTACGGGATCATATTCGGATGTGCAGAGGGCTGCGGTTTCTTGGGATCGGTTTCAGGAGATGTTTAGCACTCGCTATGTTCCACGAGTTTAGAGAGAGAGGTTGGCTCAGGAGTTCCTGGAGCTGAAGCAGGATTTAGAGTCGGTGACGGAGATCACCAGGATGTTCACTGAGAGGGCGATGTTTTTCCCGAAGTTTGCTTTGGAGCAGGCTCAAATGTCCTAATATCTGAGTATGCTCAAGAGGGATATCAGGCAGTTTGTGTCTACACAGAGGTGCGAGACCTTGCTGGAGTTGTAGGAGGCCGCTCGGCGGCGTGAGTTGGAAATTGAGTTACAGTTGAGAGAGCAGAGGCAGGCCCCGGCGCAGTCGTAGCCAGCGCCAAAACGGTCCAAGACCGTTGATTCTAGGTTGGGAGATCATAGCAGCCGCACTTGTGGGAAGTGCGGGAAGGGTCACACCAAAGTTTGTAGGTCCGGTGGTGCGTGCCGCAAGTGCAGGAGAGAGGGGCATTATGCGAGGGATTGCCGTCAGTCAGCCCTAGTTCAGGATATGAGGATTTGTTATCAGTGCCATCAGGTTGGTCACATGAGGGCCAACTTTCCACAGCTTACTGCAGGACCGGTGCAGGCTCCAGCACCATCCACTTTGAGGATTACGGGTGGAGGTCAGGGTGGAGCAGAGCCCCCGAGGGCTTAAGGACGTGCTTTTCAGCTTACAACAGAGGAGGTCAGGGCAGAGCCGGATACAACTGCGGGTATGTTTCCTTCCTAATATCTTGTTATCTCATGGTTGTTATGGAGTACATTATATTGGCTAGTCTCGTTCGCATAATTCATGGTAGGGTATTCGCTCGTCCTTTTGTCGGGTTTATCGTATGATCGAGGGTGTTGGTATTGAAAGCCTTAGTTGGTTATCATTCATGAGGATTGTTGGTGGGGAATTAGTCTTTTTGGTCCGAGTGTCGTGTTTAGCATTTGCAATTTGAGGAATACTCAGCTGAGGGTCGAACCCCCCCCCCCCCCCTTAGAGTTCGAGATGTGCGATGTCGGAGGAGTGATTTTGTAGAGGTTGCTCGTTTTAGAGGGAATCAGTTCATGGATAAGGGGAAAATGTTGATTAGGGTTGTTTAAGTGATGTCGGTTGGGTCACAAGTGGTTGGAAGTCAGTGCTCTAAGTGGGGGAGAATTGGAAAATTCTTAGGAGGGTCGATAAGCATTAGAGTTTGATTAGCTGTTTGGGATCCAGCAGTGTGTCAGTCAGCCAAGAGTGTGGGCTGGTATGAGTAAG
Organism: Lactuca sativa; assembly: GCF_002870075.4. NCBI lineage: Eukaryota > Viridiplantae > Streptophyta > Magnoliopsida > Asterales > Asteraceae > Lactuca > Lactuca sativa. The sequence continues at coordinate 39,844,783 of NC_056628.2, forward strand.
TGTCAGACCGATGGGGCGGAGTACAGACCAAGGATTTTGGAAAGGGTGATTGGTTGTTGTGAGGCCTAGGATTAGGCCGGGATCTGAGTATATGGAATAGAGTTACAGTTCGGAACCCCTAGAGGTCTAGAACAATATGTATGGGAGAGATTCCCAGGAGGAATAGTTCAGAATGATAATTTAAGCGGTCCGGGGGGACTGAAGGACGGTGGGTGTACCAGTCAGGCCGAAGGCTCGGAAAACGGTCCAGACAGGCTGAAGGCCCTGGAGGGCGGTCCACACATGCTGAAGGTTCTGAGAGTGGTCCAGATTGGTTGAAGGCCTGGTAAGGCGGTCCAGTCATGATGAGGACTCTGTAAGTGTTGATAGATCTATAAGCGGAAAGTGATTTGAGTATGCTGCTATGCAGTAGCAAGCAGTGGGTCTGGCCCCAGGTATTGATCATGTTAGTGGAAGGCAGTGCATGGACCTGAGAGTCCTTGCGAGCAGATTCAGAGCATGTGCGATGCATGGAGTAGCGGTTACTTTACAAGGGATAGTGTAGAGTGGGGTGTGAGCACCGTGGCACTTGTCTGAAGTAGCAAGGTTGGAAAGTATATTTCCTTAGATAAGGAAAGGGAAAGGTGTGTAACTATGGGAGGGAGTGTTGGTTCACGGAAGTGAAAGCAGTAGTGAGAATGGATGATTGAGAGTATTTCAATTATGGTTGTTGAGCACTATGATTGTACCAGTGGTATGGAAGCACATATGGATTAGGTGTCTGTTGAGGTTGCGGATGAGTTTCCGGTGGTATAGAACCAGAGGAGTTCGGAGGGAATGCAAGGATGGAGCCTTGGATTTCCAGTATGGTTGTGATCAGGAGGTTATGTATGTAGCGGTAATTCATCCTGGGGATGTTTGGAGGTATCGTTAGTGTGTCGGGTTTTTCCAGCTTGAGGATGTTAGATCAGGTTCAGCATGTGTATGTGATTGTAGAGGAGAGCTCATGGGAGTTGCTCAGGAGCTGGAGGACGTGTCGTCCTGTCAGCACGGAAAGAAAAGAGTTGGATTCATAAGGGAAGCAAGATAAGTCCCAACAGTAAATTCGATAGATTTGTGGCAAGCGAGGAAAGGGATAGCAGTTGGTACCGGGTCAGGACCCGGTGGTTCAGGGTAATATCTAGTTTGTAAGAGTCAAGTGATTATGTGATTTAGAACGATGGAAGTATCATCGGGTGATCATTGGTTGATAAGTGTTGTTGTCGGAGAAAGAAGTCGGTGGCCGGCTTGAAGCAGTTGTCGTGACCCTGTGAGAAAGAGTTGGACTTTATAGGAGTTTGATAGCAGTGTTTGGAGGAACCTGGGTCGGTTGAGACCAGGAGCTGTATTGTGGGAGTATCATCTGGGATGTGTTGCTGCATGCTTCGAGGATGAAGCCTAATTTAAGTGGGGAAGAATTGTAACACCCCGAGTTCAGAGGCGCAAGTTCAGGGTTCTTGGTGTAAATAAGGAAGGTTGACTCGGCGAGTCGAGTCGCAGTTCTGGTCAAGTGTTAAGTGACTAACTCGGCGAGTCGGCGGTTGGACTCGGCAAGTTGGTGCTGAAAGGAGAAAACCCTAATCCGGGGTTTGTGCCCTATATAAAGAACACTATAGCCACCCTTATCCTCTTTGCTACCCATTTGAGATCCAGACACCCTCATCTCGTGTGTGACTCTATTGTTGAGAATATTGAAGCTTTGAAGAAGGAATTGGTGAAGAGAAATTTGGAGGAAGTTGAGGATAGCATCAAGAGAGCTTGTGAATCTGAAGTCTACATTAGTTTAGACTCATTTCTAAGGTAAGAGGATCTTACCTTAAGCTATTTCCTTGTTATTTCATCCATGGTGTACGATTTGGGGTTCTTTAGCATGGTTGTTATCTATTTCGGGTATAGAGACTAGATCTGAGGTTGGAACTTTAGATCTAGGTTGGTTTGGAGCCATGTGATTAGAAAGTGATAGCTTTGGGGCGTGATTGAGAGTGTCCTTGCCTTAAACCTTAATTTTTAGCTTATTGGAGCTTGTTGAGCCTTGCATGCACGTAAAGTTGGAAACTGTACGTGTGAATCTGGCCCTAGGAGTCCAGACCTATGTATTGGAAGCATTGGGATGGCCTAAAATCATCTGGATGAAGATGTCACATCTGGACTCGGCAAGTCACATGGGTGCACTCGACGAGTTGTATGAATATGTGCATGGACTCGGCGAGTTGGAAGTACAACTCGGCGAGTCTGTTGAAGATTGCCTTGGACTCGACGAGTCTGTTCTCAGACTCGGCGAGTCTGGTCGTGAAGTCCTAACCTTTTTTGGTTGAGCTGTGAATCAGTGAGTCGAGGGATGACTCGGTGAGTTGAGTAGGAAGTGACTCAGAGTTTGTTGGACTCGGCGAGTCTTAGGGTGACTCGGTGAGTTGAGTCGTGGATTGGGAGTTTCTGCGTATAGGGACTCGACGAGTCAGCGGGTTGACTCGGCGAGTAGAGTTAGTCAGGAAGGTTGACTTTGACTGAGGACTTTGACTTTGACTAAGGGTAAACCAGTTGACTTCCAGGGGTATTTTGGTAATTATTGGTATTTATTGAGTTCCGTCATTTGGTATTGATCAGTGGTGGAGTTCGTGTCAGAGGTTGGAGCAGCGTGATCTTATCTTTTCAGTCAGCAGTTGCGAGGTGAGTTATCCTCAATATATCAACAGGGTCTAAGGCACCAAGGCCAGCCCTTTATCGGATGGAAATCCGGGTAGTTGTTACGTTATTGCTTTGCTATATGTTTGCATCCTGGTAGTTAGGATGGTGTATGTGAGAGACCCGGTTAAGGTCCGAATCCCGGTATATATAGGATGATATTATGTTAGTGACCGGTTAGGTCGGTATCCTGGTTAGATTATGTTATGTATGTGATCTGCTAGATCGGTTGGTTAGTGATGAATTGCTATATGATTATATGTTTATGTGCACCTGGTTGGTTGACTGTGGTTGGGTTGAGGCGGGTCCTGCTTTGTGCTGTAAGCCAACATACCCAGGGCGGACCAGATATTCCGAAGGCCCAGCGAGCGGTCCGGATATGCTATAGGCCCCACGAGGGTGGACCAGACGTGCCGAGGCTCGGAGAGTGGACCAGGCCGACTGAAGGCCCGGTGCGGGAAGACCAGATATACTGAAGACTCAGAGAGTGGACCAGGTGGGTTGAAGGCTCGGTGCGGGCGGACCAACCACACTTCAGACTCGATGTATATGGCTAGACTCGGAGGGTGGACCAGGTGGACTGAAGGCCCGCTGCGGCGGACCAGTCACATAGTAGACCCAAAGTGCATGGTTGTTCTGTTATGGTATGACATGTTATGTTTATGGTATATGTTGTTGGTATTTTGGGGGTATCTCACTAAGCTTTCGGGCTTACAGTTGTGATTTAACGTTTCAGGTACTTCAGGAGACCGTGGCAAGGCAAAGGAGTGATCGTACCGCTCCTCATGTTTTTGTTTTATGATATGGTTCTGAGAATACTCTGATAATAAATGTATTGAAACCCTTTTTGTAATAACTTGATGATATTGGGTTGTTTTTGAAAAGTTTAAATTGGTTGGAATTTTTAGAGTGTTACATGGAGTCCAGCCATATTATCTACGCGAGAATTGGGGTAAGAAAATAATTATTAGATGAACTATCTAGATAATTATTGGATAATCTTCACTAGTTACATCACTATTTGTAAAGTGCATACCAGTTATATGTAAGCAAAACAGGATAGGCCTTCAAATAAGTGACCTTAACTCCAAATTCACAAGGAATAGGGGTAAAGCAAAAAATTTCACAGATTCTAAGTCTATGACATCCTAGTTACATATAACTTTGGTGTATCCACTTAGCAACTATCGACTTAGTAATTAAGATCAGTTCTCAAGTAAGTAATTATAGTAACTTAAAATACTCCTATAGTATCTTAGACTTAGATTCTGTTATAATGTTCTCATTGTGGTAGTGTTGGTAAGTTTTTAGACTTGTTGCCATGTCACAACTATTCTTGGGCACGTGCTAATCACTACTTGGACTAGCATAGTTGATCAGGCTATGCCACTCCCAAGACTGACCATACATCCCCGAGCTTACCTGTGATATTCAACAATCGTAATACTTTTGTTCTTGTCATTGTGACACTGATTTTAGTATGAATGCAGGCATGTATACTTAATTAAATATTTTATTATTTAAAGTATAAACTCTTGGTCAGAGTATTTTAATCCCATTGTATTTATAGTCTTTATATCTATTATGGGTTGATATACTTAATTCACTATAAACAATGCTCTGATACTAATCTGTCACACCACAAAACCAGGAATGGCGGAAACGTTCCGGGGCAGAGGACATCATGTATAGTATCACAATAGTGAATAGTAGTAAACAAGCAACAACATCATCCATTGCATTAATAATATAATTTTAATACAAGTGTATTCTGTCAAGTTATATAGACACCAAAATATAAATCAAACTGAAAGATGAGTCTTGAACGAGCTCCATCTTCTCTGAACCTTGCACCAGTACCTGTCTATTGGTAACCTGAGGATACAAGTTATTTTGAAAGAGAGTATCAACTTTAAAGCTGGTGAGATCATAAGTATTTGAGTGTCTGAATTTGTAAGAAAGTATTTGTAAGTATGTGAAGTGTAAGTATGTAAAAGTGTTGAACCTCCTAGAAAACCCTATGTTTCCTACTAAAAGTAGCCTTCTACCAAGGCATCTATTATCTGTGTGTGTCTCTTGTAAGAGTGTGTATTTTCCCAAATCCGACTATCATTAACAAAAAATATAGTTTTTACATTACCGTGCATCGTGAGAATGTTCAAGAAGTGAATGTAATGGGAAAAATATTATAGTACTGTAGTATTGTAATAAGTAACTACGGTTGTACTAACTACCTTAAACCAATTGTAATTTAAAGTACCATGTGATCAGCCTGTATCCTGCTACCGACTCTAGTAAAATGGCGATGTAAGACGCCGTAAGAAATGACATTTGGCACCCGTGGACTTGCAAGTCCCACTGTAGCGAGCAACAAGGTGTAGGATAGTCAATCCAGTATAGCTCTATACGCAAACTCATACGCTCCCCAATTAAGGAGATTCTGGATATAAAAACGGTCATGGTAGGTAGTGCCATGCTTCGTTTAGTGGCTCACATAACTGCATGAATGTATATGTAATGTATGTGCTAGTTGTATTGTGTGTTCTTTCTCTATCTAGACTGTATGTATTATAATGTTCTATGTGTACTAGTTGTATTGTGTGCTCTCTCTCTCTATCCAGCAAGTATTGAAATGTACTGTGTGTACTAGCAGTATTGTGTGTTCTCTCTCCATCTAGCAAGTATTGAAATCTAGTCTGTGTACTAGTTGTATTGTGTGTTCTCTCTATCTAGCAAGTATTGACTAATGAATGAACTGACTCATTGTATGATTCTTTGTTCTAGTAATAGTATTAGTAACTTCCTAAACTACGCCTATCGTAGTTTACTAGTAATATGACTTGTACGTATGAACATGAATGTATACCCTTGCCACCCAAGGGTATTGAATTGACTGATATAAGTTTTATGTCTATATATGTATACATAATATATAATTAATATTTAGACGACCTTCGGACGGATAACCGATGCCCTAAAGCCACATCCCAACGAGGAAAAGGAGATAAAGCGAGCTAGCCTTCCAAAGTCCTTTAAACATTACTTATATAAATATACATACATAGACATGCATTTGACAATATAAAAGTATAAAAGAAGTTTTGTAAAACCTTTGAAAAGTTTAGTAACTAAGAAAGGATGATTTGATGTCAGTTTGTAAAACGATTTGAAAGTAGTTTGTTTGATAAGAACAGTTTAAAGTATAAGGAAACCTTTGTTTGAAAAACAATTGTAACAGAGTTTGAAAAGAAACATTCAGTATGTAAGATATTTCGATAAAGTGTTTTAAACAAGTAAAAACGTTTTGGAATGCCGTTTTAAGTAATCTGTCTGGTAAAACAGCTAAAAGAGTAGTAAATCCATTTGTATGCTACTTATTAATCACATGTGATTGATATGATAACTAGCATGATTCAACTTGTATCCCCCCCCCATAAAAGCATGTAAAAACATTTAAAATATTAATTAAGGGGTACGTACTCACCTGTAGTGAGTGGTTTGGCTGAACGGACTGTATAGGATGCTTAGTGTCAAGTGAAAACTTGAACACGTACACTGATCCTAGTTAACATATAATAACACATATATGTATTCAATTAGTCTTTAAACAACTAATTAACAAAGTTAAGACATCCTAGTACATGTAAAACACCTTATATAAGTGTTATAAGTCCTAAGTATTGCCTCTAAGTGTTATAGGACATTGCTATTGAGTTTAGGGTTCAAGGGAACCCTTCATTTGAGTTTACGGTTTTTGTGACCATAACCCATTGAGTTTACGGTTGTAAACCCATGAGTTTACGGCCGTAAACTCATGCTCCTTTGACCACTTTGTGATTTGAAGCCTCATAAGTCCTTAGAAGCATTTCTACTTGAAGTATAAGCTTATGGAAGGGATTAGGGCACCATTTCACTCCTAAATGGAGTTTACGGTCCTTAGACCATTTTCCTTTGGGTTTACGATCGTAAACCCATATGGTTTATGGTCTTTTGATGTTTTCAAGCCCTTAACTCATCAAGGAAGGGATCTAAGCAAGTTTCCAAGGCTTAGGAGGGACTAGAGCACACTTTGCCACCCTTTTTAGGGTTTACGGTCCAAGAACATCTTGGACCGTAAACACCTTGATCTTGGTGTTTCTTGTAAGATTTCTTGATATATGGAAGTGTAACAAGCCTTAAGATACTCTAGGATATAATTACTTACAAGATAGAAGCTTGAAAAGGTGCTAAAAGTCCAAGAACACTAGTGTGTGTTCTTGGTGTTCTTGGTGAAACTTGAAGATCTACACTTTTGGAATGATTTCATGGATGGAAGTGTGTTAGATCACTAGATTAAGGTAGATATCAACCTAGTAGGGCTAGGAAGACTTACAAGTTGAAGATCAAGAAGGAAAATTCGGATGCTACTTGAGAGGATTTGAGTTTTGCTCTTGAAAAGTGAAAAAGTGTGAAAAATGGCTAAGTGCCATATATATAGTCGTTAGGGTTTACGGTCTAAAAGCCATTTGGGCCGTAAACTCTAAACTCTTGGAGTTTTTGGAACTTTATTGATGCACAATAAACCCTAGGGCATCCTCTCTCTTGATTTCTCCTAAAGTGCTAATCCTAAAATACTCAAACTTATTCCAAAAAGCTTGAAAATTAGCAGAAACTGTTCTGACTTCTATTGAAGTGAAGGGTTGTACAGAATAGAAATCTCGGTTTGTCAGAGTATTCCTCCCAAAAGTGACTATCATTTAATAAAATATAATTTTTACATTATTGTTTTTGTGAAATGATCACAAAGTAGATGTAATGAGGAAAATAATGAAGTATTGTAGTATTATATTATAGTAACTACTATTGTACTAGCTACCTTAAACCAATTGTTAATTAAGGTATAATGTGAAATAATTGCAACCGTACTAATTGACTAGTATTATCACAACGTTGTAACACGTCGAACAGTAATGACATTTTTCACCTTCAGACCTATAGATCCCACTGTCGCTACCAATAAGGTGTAGGATTTTCAATCCAGTATAGAACTATACACAAATTCACGCTCTCTCTCCAGGAGATTCTAGATACAAATCGAGCCATGGCAGGTGATGCCATGCCCCGAAACAGTGGTTCACATTTAATCTATAGTATACTTGTATATGTATTGTATGTACTAGAGTTTTGTATGTTCTCTCTGATTCTCATCCTAGTATGTTCTTTATTATAGTGTATAGTGTGTATGTATTGTATGTACTAGTGTATGTTCTCTCTGTATAGTGTATAGTATGTATCGGCTCATGTATGAACTGACTCCTTGTATGTTTCATTGTACTAGAAATTAGTAAGTAGTATATCCCTAAACTATACCTATTATAGTTTACTAGAACTGTTGTTTGAATGACTTAGTAAGCTTATACACCTTTGCTACCCAAAGGTGTTGGAACTGAAGTAAAAGCTTTATATCCACACATATATACATAATATATAACTAAGGATCAAACGACACTCGGACAAACAACCGACTACTCTAAGTCCACAACCAAACAAGGAATAGGAATTAAAGCGAGTTATCAGTCCTAAGTCCTTCAAACCTTACTTATATAACTATATATGTACTGGGCATGGTTTTGACAATATATAAGTTTAAAGAATTGAAAGTAAAAGTTTGGAAATCAAGATTTAAGTTTTATAAAGAGTTTAACATGTAAAAGTATTTAATAATCATTTTGAAGTAGTGTTGTTGACAAAAACAGTTAAAAGTATGGTAAATCCGTTTGTTTACTAGTTATAAATCACATGTGATTGGTATTATAACTATAATGTTTCAACTTGTATTCCCCCCCATAAAAGAATTTAAAAACATTTAAAAGGTTAATTAATGGGTATGAACTCACCTGTAGTGAGTGGTTTGGATGAAAGTGTTGTATAAGGTGCTAGGTGTCAAGTGAAGACTTGAACACACACTGATCCTATTTAACATATAAAGACACATATATGTATCTAATTAGTGATTATAACACTAATAAACAAGTAAAGACACCCTAAAACATGGAAACCAATTTGGTTCAAGCGTTAGAAGATCATAGGGTTGCATCTAATTGTTGTAGGGTCTTGCTTGGGAGTTTGCGGTCCAAGAGTAAACTCTCCATGAGTTTACGGCCTAGGTTTTGCGGCCCTAGTGAGTTTACGGCCATAAACTCATTATGAATTCTACCATTTTGATGTCTAAGGTTCTTAGCTCAAGTTTGAAGTGTTCTAGCCCAAGTTCTAAGCCTTAGGAAGGAGTGGTGGCACAAATGCACCACTTATGAGTGTTTACGGCCCAAGGAGATTGCCTTGGCCGTAAAGACCATGTGTTCTTGAGTTTCTTGATGTTTTCTAAAGGTTTAACAAGTGATTTAAGCATGTAGCTAGTTAAGAGTAGTGTACTTACTTATAGGAAGCTTGTAAGGGTGTTTAAGGTCCAAGAACACTAGTGTGTGTTCTTGGTGAAATGCAGAACACTTGAGAATCTATAAAAATGAAAGGATTTCATGGATGAAATCATGTATAACGACTAGATATGGAAGGATATCAAGTTGAAATGGAAAGATTGCTTACACTTTTGAAGATTTGAAGTAGAAGTCTTATGATCCTTGGGAGAGAATAGGAGAAAATCGGCCAAGGAAAGAAAGAATGAAAGAAATGACTAAGACTTATATATAAGGGTGAGTTTACAGCCCACTTGGAGTTTATGGCCGTAAACTCTAAGTGTTGTGGCCGTGAACTTATGTTGGTGGTGTTTAAGTCTTAAATGTTGTTCAATGGTTCTAGCAGGTACTTCCTAACATTCATTCTTTGAATGTATTGAAGATTAAAACACCCAAACGGACTCCAAAAGTGCTAAAAGTTAGCCGAAGCAAGCTTGACTTTGATTGAAATGTGGGGTTTGTACAAGATAGAAATTTCGGGTTGTCACATCATCCCCCCGTTCGAGAGAATTTCGTCCCGAAATTAGATTTTAAGAGATAACTAAGCGAAAAGATGAGGATATTTCAATTTCATTAGATCCTCGTGCTCCTAAGTGAATCCAAGCCCTCGTTTGGTGTTCCAGCGAACCTTCACTATTGGGATGCGGCTTTGCTTCGTTTGCTTGACCACACGGTCCATGATTTCTACAGGTTCTTCCACAAAGTTGAGGCTCTCGTTGATCTCGATCTCGTCGAGTGGTATTACAAGAGTCTCGTCGGATAGGTACTTTTCAAGTTCGAGACGTAGAAAGTAGAATGTACGTTGCTAAGTTCGCGGGGTACGTTGAGTTTGTAAGCTGCAGGGCCAATTCTAGCAAAAATCTCGAAATGCCCTATGTATCTTGGATTTTAGCTCTACACGCTTTCCGAAGCGTATCAAGCCCTTCCCGGGTGAGACTTTCAAAAGAAGGGTTTTTCCCTCCTGGAATTTTAATGGTTTCATTGTCTTGCCAGCGTAGCTTTTCTGTCGGTCTCTTAGAGGCTTTCAACCGTTCATGAATTTGAATGATCTTCTCTGTCGTTTTCCGAAAGACCTTCGGAGCAAATACCACTGCCCCTAACTCCAGATCGTGTGTTGTATAGTTGGCTTCAAGTGTCTTAAGCTGGCGGGAGGTATAGGCAATGACCTTACCTCGTTTCCTCAGAACACAACCGATCCCTTGATTGGATGCATCTCAATAGACCACGAAGTCTTCTATTCCTCCTGGGAGGGATAGTATCGGTGCGGTGCATAAGGCTCGCTTCAGCGTTTGGAACGCTCTCTCTTGCTTCTCTTCCCAATCAGAAACCATGTCCTTCTGGGTCAAAGTCGTAAGAGGTTTCGCAATTTGAAGAGAAATTCGGAATGAACCTACGATAGTAGCCAGCAGGGCTTAGAAATTTGCGAATTTCTGTAAGCGTCTTCGGTGCTGACCAGTTCTCAATGGCTTTGATTTTTGGAAGTGTCCACATGAATTCCCTCTTCACTAACAACATGACCCATGAATTTGAGTCTTCGAATTCAAAACTCGCATTTAGAGAACTTTTCGTAGGGCTTCTCTGATCGTAAACGTTCTGGGGGCGTGACAGTCTTTCACTTATTCTTATAGAGTATCCTGAGAAATTGAAATTCAAACAAAGAAAATCTCGACAAATAAGACGTCAATTAAAATATCTAGCTTCGTTTTCGATCTATCCATATGCACATGCAATCCTATGCCAACAGCCATTGATACAAAGCAATACCAAATGGGGATGAAACAAACACTTACGGCTTTCTCGTGAGCCCCAGGTTCGACATGAAGTTGACGTCTAGATTGCAATTGCAAAACCTCCGCCGACTAAATCAAATAAAAAATTATTTTGAAACTAACGGTGTCAGGAGGGTGTAGGTAGTGAAGACTTCAAAGAGGCTGGCAGTTACGTTCATTTGTTGGAGATTGAAGAGGGTTTTTCACAAAAGGAATAGAAAAACGTATATGATGTCAATTAAGTAACAAGCATAACATATTTGTATAACATGTATTTGGTTTTGTACCTGTTAAATTTCATGAAAAAAGTATAATATGTTTTATATAATAGTAAAGATAAAGATATGACAAATTTGGTCATTTGTTGTATATAAATCCCCAATTCTTTATATGTTTTATATAATAGTAAAGATATGACAAAGTTAGACACTTGTTATATATAGATCCCTAGTTCTTTATATAGTTCATAAGAGTACATTATGTGTCAATTTTGAAATTTAGAGACTAAGGTTAACAAACTAACAACTTTACATTTCCTAAAATATGAGTTTAAATCTATATATATATATATATATATATATATATATATATATATATATATATATATATATATATATATATATATATATATATATATATATATGTATTACACAAATTATACAACAAACGTATAATATATATAGATATATTATATGTAAGGGAATTGTTTATAAAGTCCTAAATAAATACATATAGGTATGTAGCATGAATATACAACATTATACCACCAAATTCATTTTTTTTAAACTACCAAATACAAAGAATTTGACAGCCAAGTAACTTGCAATTCTTTGACTGTCAAATTGAAGACTGCTTGCACACATCCTTTAACTAATTAAACTATCAAATACAACCCACAATCTATACAATTACAATCAAATAAAAATCATCTAAAGTGTTGCTTCAGTCACATTTACCTTCTTCCCCACTCAACCCTCAATCTAACACTCCACCCTTCTTCTCCTTCACTTCCCAGTCAAAAATCAAGAATAAAACAATCTTCTTACACTTCATCGATTTCTGTCAAAACAAGAACAAAAGAGAAAAAAAAATAAAAAAAAAAAAGAGAAAAACAACACAACAGCAACCGGAGTTGCTGCTGCCTCCCACAACACCACCACGGAAAAAAAAATTAACAACCTATGCCTTTGTTTCATACCTTCCCTGCCAGACAAATCTTCCCATTCGTTTTTTTTTTCGGGATCTGTTAGCCACTATCGCAGCCCATTTTTCGTTCTTCCGTTTCCTGTGAAAACAATAAACCCAAACACCCCCTTGATCGATCATTCTGCCAGTGTCAACATCCTTTGGATTGGAAGCCAAATCAAAAAAAAAAAAAAAAAAAAAAAAAAAAAAAAAAAAGAAGATGAATCAAGAGGATTACCGTTTGCTGCTTTGTCCTTACCCTTCAATCCAACTGTCTCCCATTTCCATCGCGTTTACTTCCAATCGAACCAGAAGAAGAGCAGCCAAGAACAGCCACACCAAACCCTCGATCTGAAAATCCTTGAATCTTTTTCCCCTTTCGTCCATCGCACCATTCTTCTTGTACGTCGAGCTCCACTGCCGAAAAACCCAGTGGTCGCTGATTGCCCTTCGCACCTCGATGCTGGAACCGAGCGAGCAGCCACGAAGCACCTCGCTGCACCCCCCCTCCGAGATCAAAGTCGGCTCGCTGTTCCTCGCTTTCTCCCCTTCGGTCTCTTCAACCCCGAAGACACGCTTCTTCCTCGCTCAGCCCTCTTTCTGGCCAACGACGAGAAAGGAAACCAAAAGCCGCACCGCTGTCTTGGTGCTTTCCTTCGTGACTGCCATCATGTCCGGTTCGTTTCCTTGATCGACCAACAAATGAAAACGGGGGGATAAAGCCCTAATTCCTTTTACGTTGGACCATTAAACACGGGATGCATTTAAACGCCCAAAGTCATTTTTTTTAAATTAGGAAATGACCAAAACATGTATTCAAAATCACTCTCAACCCCAATTATTGAACCCATTTGTTTAAAACAACCCGTCAATTTGTATTTTTTTTTATACCAATATAGCCCTAATCATTTAATCAAATTACCAAAAAGCCCCTGTACTTTAGTGAAGTTACAAATCAGCCCCCAATAGTTTAAATTCGTTACGAAACGGTCCCGAGAGTATTTAAAAATTCAAGGATTGTGGATTTGCGGTTTCACATGACAAGTTTCTCAAAAGAAACCGAATTCGAACAAGAAGAACCCACGTTTCAAGGGTGAGTGCTTACGTCCCATTTTTTATATTTTAGTTATTTCGTGGGGGGGGGGGGGGGGGGGGGGGGGGATACATACGCCTATATATTTTGTTTATATAAATATATTATCCTTTATACGAGACTAAAGTAAATCTAATTTATAAAATTGTTATTTAAAAATTTAACATATTGTTACAAATAACTAGTATAAACTATTCGTAAACATATTATGGAATTTTTATCGTGAAATAACTAGTCTACACGATAAATGTTACATGATACAAAAATATATAATTTTTATGTGACATTGTATATTATGTCAAGCACGTTATAACACTTTTTAGTATTTCAAGGATTCAAGCTAGTACTATTCATGTATATTTATATGTTTAAACGCATAAAGTTTATACATGTACGTATGTTCATTACTTTGAAACATACATCTTTATAAAAGCAAGTACATTACACTTTTACATACATACCAAGTATACTCGGCTTTTATAAACTTAATACAATGAAATTCATTATGCCTAGTGACCAATTAAGTTAGGGCTGCGAGTTATTCACAAACTTTTTAGTTAAGCCTTTTTAGTGAGACGTTAATCATTAGCTGAGTCTAAACACTTAGCATACCCATACTACTGTAATTGTTAATCTTCAGAGCGATATATATATATATATATATATATATATATATATATATATATATATAGATATATACGGGGTTGACATCCCCACCTGCGGTTGCTAGCTACAACCTCGACCGATCAATCGAAGCGGGTGATAAGTGTCGACGATTGTTATTGCAACGTCCAATGAAGCGTTGTAGGGGGTACACTCAGTCACATAGCTCGGTTATATAGGGCTTACTATAAACATTAACTAGAATATCTCTCTTTCTTTCACTACCAACCATGGGCTTGGTTGCTTTCAAAACCATTGTAAGTATGGAATTACTTATGTAACATAACAATTTGGTTTTAAAGGATATTCAAAGGTTCATTACAAACACGGTTTAAAGTATGGATTTACATATACAAAAATACATTTTTTCTTTTAAAGACTCATTACAAACATTGTTTTAAATATTGATATAAATACAAAAGAAAATACTTTTTAGACTTATTAAAAGTATTACTGTTGTTAGCAAAAAACATGTAATACTCACCAGCCTTGTGTTAACCCTCAAAACTACATGTATTCTCAGGAAATCACTAAACAAATATTCAATACAGACTAGATTGACCTTGTTTACTTGCTGCTGTATTATATGCCTATCTGTTAAGGCAATTCATGTATTATTGTTATTTATAAAAATCTTGTATTTAAATATCTAGATGGAACACGAATGCTATATTGTTTATTATTGTACTTATGCTATATAATTAGTTTACCTGTGATACATCAACTTAGTCGCACAGCCCGATGTGTTCTGCCGCCTTGACCTGGGGTGTGACAGATTGTATCATAGCTAAATTGGCTATAGAGAACTCGTATCCTCGAAAGAGAAATACAACTATAGAAACTAGATTCTAATAAAAGTATTATTAATATTAATTACACTACTTCTTGGCTACTTACGGTACGGGGAATCTGGTTTGGAGGGCGACATATGGTTGCTGGGTTTCAGAACGAATTAATAATAAAATGGTCCTGCCCTCCAGTGTTTCCTGTATAGCGCTCTTCTGTAGTTGGTAGTCTTAGAGTACAAAAAAAAAATTTAATAATATTACAAACCCCACCACAATAGTATATAAGACTTATATATACTCTGGCCCATGATGAGAACACATCAATAAAACTCTAACATACCTCCAACTAAAACTACCAACTCAACCCTTTAGGTCAAACGCCTCAGTTAAGGTTAGTATTGTACATAAGTCATACCATAAATAAACCTGGAACGTACGTGTATGTTATTTATGGTCAGGTCGGGGATCAACCAACCTTGAGCAAGGAGTTTGACAGACTACAATGGTTGAAAGTTCTAGAGATTGAAGGATGTTCTCAAGATTCGCTGCAGAAACCTAGTACCTTAGCAACCTTATATCAACCCCAAAACAACATATACATTTTAAAAATACTTAAAAATCTAGGATAATGTTCAAATTTTCCTAGTTCGCATAAACCCAAAGAAGAACAAAGAATTAATATCTCTGCTACCGTCGTAGCAAAGAAACCCATAGTTCCTAATCGATCATTCAGTAGTGTCCAAACTCTCTCTATCATTTGAAATTGATAGGATTTTAGTTCTCTCTCCGTAAGTTGGAAATTTGTAGGATTTTTAGAATCGATTACTCTCTATAATTTGGAAATCTGTAGGATTTCTAGAATCAATCACTCTCTACACCTCCTGATTTACTGACCTCGCTAACCTTAGGCCATGAATGGTGAACTCGGAATAAAAGGAGACAAAAAATTACATCGGAGTATTAGCATCACCAGTTCAAGGTATGGTTACTGCGTCCAGACCCACTACCTTCGATGGTGCTAAGCAATTGTCCTATCAATTGACTGAGCATTGTATCCGTCAGGGTACCATAACCCCACAAAACCGAAAAGAACTAGACGAGAAGTACAAAGAGGAAGTTCCGTGGAAACTCAAATGGGAACTCCAAGAATCACAAAACCAATCCAAAAATTATGTTTGTGTACTCCGTAATCACAAACACTTCACTCCAACAAAGCCCTACTCTGAGAATTTACCCCTACTATACCAAGTGAATTTTCCACCATGTCGGAAATTGTATGGTCTGCAACATCTGTAACTTAAGAGGTCACACCTTAGGTACCGCAGAAAGGCCCAAACAAAAAAAAAACTTCAACCACCATTACAGGAGGAAACCGAAATTGCTTCGAATACAATCAACAAGGGCATTTCCAGAAGGACTCCCCGAAACAGAAGAATCTAGGTGACAAAGGAAGAACATTTGTGATAGGTGTTGGTGATCATCTCTAGGAACCAACTGTGGTTAAACCAAGACATGTGACTGGTAGTTTACAAGTCAATTGCACATTGACATATGTACACGCACCAGTAACTTAGTGTTATAAAACATATTGTTGTGTGTGATTTGATGAGTAAGTACAAGCAAGCATTTGAGTCGAAGTTTATGTATTCCTTTTACCCAATGTGGAATAAAAGGGATATATGTGGGCCCCTAGATAATTTAGTGATGACAACCCTAAGCGCTTGTCCAAGCCTGGACTAATTTGATTTGCTCAATTAGTCGGTTGTTATTAATTGGAAATCGGGAAACAACAAATGAATAGAAAGAATTATTATAATCCATGTCTCAATTCATTCGATATCTAGAATGGAGGAATATATGATCCCTTATCTAATAGACACATCATTTAACTAGGTCAGACTTCGACAATGGCTTTTGAGAGCTACGATTGCTAGTCGGGATTTTGGAGTCGTACTTGCAATAATAGTTATTAGACTTACCCAAGTGGGAGACTATTTGATTAAGTGTCTAAGCCCATAACTATAATTGGAATGTACTTACCCGAGTGTAGCATGGTCCGTTTGGGTTGCCTTCACCAGAACAATCTAATAGGATGCATATTTGAGAAAGAGGCTATTATGATTTACTAATATATTATAAGTATAATATATTAATTGAGAAATCATAATATTTAATTAGTATTGATCAAGAATTAATTTGGAATTAATTGTGTGATCAAAAGAGACTAATTAAATTAATGGGGACTAATTATGTAAATCAGCGATATATATATCGTTTGGGCTATTGATCCATGATGGGCTAAGTTTATGTAAGTATCCATGAAGAGTTAGCCAACATGAGAAATGGATCATAACCCAAATGTATAGATTAGGGTTTACCCATGACTCTTGGAATCCTACAATTTATATATTTATATATATATATATATATATATATATATATATATATATATATATATATATATATATATATATATATATATATATATATATATATATGTTACCCCTTAGCCAAAATTGACACACCTAACGCCTTGTTCCCGAGTTCTACTTAAGGAGGGAAATGGGATGATACGGAGGGAAAGTGAGGGGTGTCGAAGGAAAATCGTGTTCCCGAGTTTCATTGATGGAGGGAAAGTGAGGGGAGGGGAAGGATTTTGGAGTCATATTTTCCTTCCAAATTTTCCTCTCAAATTGGGCGGATTTGGGAAGAAAGTGAGGGGAAGGAAAATTTTATGTTTTATTTTCTTTTTCCTCCTAACTCGGGAACACAAAAACTTAAAGTTTTCCTTCAATTTCCTTTCATTTCGTTCGAACTCGGGAATACGGAATAATGAATATTTTCCTTCACCTCCCTTTCTTTCCGTCAAAATTTTCCTTCCCTTTCTTTTAATGAATTTACAAAAAAACTCGGGAACAAGGCGTAAGAGCTCTAGGAAAAGAGAAATTGCTTTTGGAGTGTCCAAGGCTCTCTCTCAAAGTCCTCCTTTGTTCATGGTGTCTGTGAACCATTTGAGGCATCACACTTGACGTGCTAAGCTCTTCAAAGGCCAAAACTACAAGCTACAATAAAAAGGTATTCTTCTAACTTGATTTTATGATTCATGTACCAATATTGCAACTATATTAGGCAAGTATTCGACTCGATTGTGCATAGTCCTTTTGGGTTGCCTTCACCATAGCAACTTGATAGGATGATTTATTATGAGAGAATAAATATTATTAATATATAATGAGAATAATATAAGGAATAATAATATTGTTATTTGATTAATATAAGTCATAGAATTAATTAGAATTAATTTGGTGACTTAAAGAGATTAATTAAATAAGAGGGTATAAACTGTCAATTGTTTGATAGTTACACTTTAGATTGTAAATCCTTAAGGGATAAGGAATGGACGGATTCTAGGGCTTAAGATAGCTCAAAATCGTCCAAGGCTTATCTAAGGTAAGGATTTGGATTGCTTTAAGGAAAGATTATCCAACTAGGGTTTAAGGTGAAACCCTTTAAGAGTCTACAAGTATAAATAGACCCCATGACCAAGGGAAATCGGCATCTCATCTAAAGTAGAGAACCCCTGGCCGATTTCCTCCTAGCCTCTCTCTCAAATCATCCTCTTTGCTATTTGGTGTTTGTAAGCCATTAGAGGACTGACAATTGTGACTCTAGAGCTCCAAGACAACAAGATCAAACAAGAGAATCAAAGGTAAACTTCTAAATCTGATTTTGTATTGTTCTTATACCTAATTAGTTATTAGAAGTCTTGGATTCAAAGCATGTTTAATTAGAAAGCCTAGATCCAAGCATTAGGGTTTTGCATACGCACATAGGAAAGTTCTTATGGCTAAAACCCATCAGTGGTATCAGAGCCTAGCTTGGTTTATATTAAATTGTTGCTTGCTTATTTGATTCTTAACTGCAAATTTTGATTTTCATGTTTCTGAGTCATGGACTCGGCGAGTCCCATTATGGACTCGGCGAGTCCAAGTGTCAGGAAAGGCCAGATTCGGGATTTTTTGATGATTATCTTATGGGAACTTACCTTAATCATATTAGATCAACCCTAATCCGATTTTTTGATATATATGACTATAATCTTGATCTAATTAAAGATATTTATCAACTAATAAAATATTTAATTTCCTTATATGATAATTAATTAATTATTTTGATTAAATTGGTAATTATCTTGCAAGAAATCTTGAATAAATCAAATATGGATAATTAGGGAATTAATTGTTAATTAAAATTATTTGTTATTTGATCCTCCATGTTTTACATGTTTAGAAACTTGTCCTCAAGTTTTGAAATTTATCTTTTGTGATTAAAAAGTTTTAATTTAGAAAATTTAAATTTCAAACCCTAGAATTTTAAAGGTTTAAAATACAACCCTATACTAATATAATATTACGAGATTAATATATATATATATATATATATATATATATATATATATATATATATATATATATATATATATATATATATATGTATAACTAAAATGCTAGTCTTACCATTAGTAGGCCTCATTCACGAAGCCGATCTATAAGGTGGGTATAAGGTTGCGGCCTATAAAATGGCGCTTAATGGGTGTACACTCACACTCACCGCTTGCTTGATCGGTGGAGGGTCGTTAGCCGAACGGGTAGGATAGGGCAACCTCATCCTCTCATTAAAAGTATAATATGAAATACAAAGTAACTACATGTTTTTTAAAGTTTCCCAATCTTAGTTACTTAAGGAAAAGTGAATTGATGCAATCCCATGAAATTACACTTTGCACCCTTGCTAAGAAGTTAATGGAGCGTGTGTGGTTTACTGGCACACTAATTGGTTCTAAGCAAAGGTGGCAAAGGGTGATTCATTGTTTATCATAGTTCGATGGAGCGTGTGTGGTTTACCGATACATCGAATAGGTGATTGTTACAATGAAAGCACCATGTGAATTTGCATGGTAATTCACACCCGCTTTGTGATCCTCGGTATCCCAGTCACAAAAAAGAGGGGCATATCGAGATTTAAACATGCCATTGAATAGTTTCAATGAATCTCACCCGAACCTAGGAATTATCAATACATTTAGGAATTAATGTTATGTTTTTATGGTGGAGAATTAGTGAATCGTCATTCACTTACCTGCATATTATTTGCATGTTGGATTACGGCATCCCTTTTCTAATATGTAAATATTGTTGTTGGATCCTAGCCCTAATTTTTCTTATTGGGTGATAATTAGGGATTCATATTCTAATCTATCTTTGTCCTTTCTATTTGTAGATGTTGAATGCAAACAACGCTGCTGCTAGTTCTTTCACATTGATGAACCTTTGTCAAAAGGTCACTTTCGATGGGACGAACTTTAGCGAATGGATAAGATACATTCGCATCATTGCTCGCTATGAGGATAAGGAGTATGTCCTCGATGAGAAGCTCGAGAAGATTAACCCTGAAATCGCTACTCCGGCTGAAATGACCACTTTTGAAACTCATGAGCGCGATACAACGAAGGTACATTGCATCATGATAGCCACCATGAACTCCGAATTCCAAAAGTCCTATGAGGACATGTACCCGTACGAGATGTATCAAGACCTATTGGAGAGATACCACCAAAACGCGAGACAAGAGCGTTATGAGATTTTTACTAACATGATTTCCGCTAAGATGGGTCATGGAGAGCCTCTTACCGTGCACCTGCAAAAGATGCAAAGGTATGTCAACCGTCTTCGCAAGTTGAATGTTGACTTTGGGGAAGACTTGGCGATCGACATGGTGCTTCACTCTTTGCCTCCGAGCTATAATCAATTTAGGATGACCTACCACATGAACAAAGAGGAGGTCACCCTAAGCAAACTCCAAGGTCTCTTGAGGGTCGCTGAGAGCAACTTCAAGGACAACTCTGTTGCACCAACTCCTAATCCACCCGCTGCTCCTGTCTTGGCTATTGGACAAGAAAAGGGAAAGAAAAGGAAGGCTTCGTCTAAGAACTATCATAAGGTTAAAGCCCGAGATGGTGCCTCTTCTAGTGGGACCAAAGTTGATCCTGCTAAGCCCTGCCCTAACCCAAAGGAGGCAGAGTGCCACCACTGCCACAAGATAGGACATTGGAAGAGAAGCTGCCCAGAGTACCTGCAAGCCATCAAGGAAGGAAAGATCAAGCCGTCTTTCGCAGGTATATACACAATTAAATCTAACAATTCATCTCATGCTATTTCTTGGGTTCTCGATACCAGTTGTGGTTACCACATTTGTTCTAATGTGTAGGGACTAAGAAGAAATAAGGATGTGGAGGCTGGAAGAATAAATCTAATCATGGGGAACAGAAGATCGTCGCCTGTGACCAAGATTGGAGTGTATTCTTTAGTGCTTAGGAATGGTTTAAGTTTAGATTTAAACAATTGTTGCTATTCGCCAGAAATGGCTAGAAACATCATTTCATTTCATGGTTTGTTTAGACAAGGTTTTAGATTTTCTTTTAATAATGAGAATGGTTCTATTTTAGCTTATCTAAATGGTGTCTTTTATTTTGAAGCTATACCATGTAATGGAATATATGAAGCTGTTATGATTGTTGATAACTTAGGAAATGATGTTTTGAACATAG
Source organism: Lactuca sativa (assembly GCF_002870075.4). Classification (NCBI taxonomy): domain Eukaryota; kingdom Viridiplantae; phylum Streptophyta; class Magnoliopsida; order Asterales; family Asteraceae; genus Lactuca; species Lactuca sativa. The sequence goes on from NC_056628.2 coordinate 39,866,040, forward strand.
ATTCTTCCAATAGTATGGATAGAGCATCCTTGTGGCATTGTCGTCTTGGACATGTCAACAAGAAACGCATAGCCTAACTCCAAAAGGATGGAGTGTTGGAGTCATTCGACCTTAGGGAAGATGACACGTGCGAGTCTTGTCTACTTGGAAAGATGACTAAGTCACCCTTCACGAGTATGTGCGAAAGGGGTGAGGGTTTATTGGACCTAATACATACCGATGTATGTGGACCGTTTAAATCAACCACGAAGGATGGGAACCGCTTCTATGTGACTTTTACCGATGACTATAGTAGATATGGGTATATCTATTTAATCAAGCAAAAGTCAGAAACTTTTGAAAAGTGCAAAGAGTTCAAGAATGAAGTGGAGAATCAGTTGGGCAGGAAAATCAAGATGCTCCGATCCGATCGAGGAGGAGAGTACCTAAGTCTTGAATTCCACGATTATCTCAAGGAGTGTGGAATAGTTTCACAACTGACGCCTCCTAGGACACCGCAGTTGAATGGTGTGGCAGAAAGGCGTAATCGAACCTTGTTGGACATGGTTCGCTCTATGATGAGTCGTGCTTCACTATCAATCTCTTTTTGGGGGTATGCCTTAGAGACTGCCGCCCATATCCTTAACCGAGTCCCTACTAAGAAGGTTGCCAAAACACCTCACGAGATGTGGACAGGGAAAGCTCCCTCGTTAGCACATATCAAGGTTTGGGGTTGCGAGACTTTCGTAAGACGAGATACTCACGACAAGCTCGAACCTCGTAGTGAGCGATGTATTTTCATCGGCTACCCGCAGAAATCCTTTGGATATCTCTTCTATAGACCGATGGACAATGTTGTCTTTGTTGCGAGGGGAGGAGTTTTCCGAGAATGAGAACTCATAGGCCAAGGAGACAGTGGGAGGCAAATTGAGCTTGAAGAGATTCAAGAGTCGATAGATGAAGGAACCTCTACCGCTGGCACTCAACCCGAGGAGGAAACTCCGGTTGAACCGATTGACAAGTCCCTACCTCTTAGACGTTCCGAAAGAGTTAGAGTTCAACCCCAGTTTTATGGTTTTCATATTACTACCGAAGGGGACACATATATTAGTGATGGTACACTAATAAACCTTGATGAACCTAATAGCTATAAGGAAGCCATGGCAGGCCCAAAGTCTGCGAAATGGAAAGAGGCAATGGATAGCGAGATCCAATCCATGTATGATAACCAAGTTTGGAATTTGGTTGATAATGTGCCCGGACGTAAGACTGTTGGGTGCAAATGGATCTTCAAGAAGAAGACCGACGTGGATGGAAACGTACACACATATAAAGCGCGATTGGTCGCGAAGGGCTTTACTCAAACTCCCAGAGTTGACTATGATGAGACCTTCTCACCAGTTGTGAAGATAAAATCTATTAGTGATACTAGCGATTGCCGCATTTCATGATTATGAGATTTGGCAAATGGATGTCAAGACCGCTTTCCTTAATGGAAAGTTGGCTGAGGATGTTTACATGGCTCAGCCAGAGGGGTTTGTGGATCCGAAGCATCCGAATAGAGTGTGTAAACGTGAGAAGTCCATTTATGGACTTAAGCAAGCATCTCGCAGATGGAATCTTTGCTTCGATGAGAAAGTCAAAGAGTTTGGATTTGTACGAAGCGAAGATGAATCGTGTGTATATGTCAAAGCCAGTGGGAGTATAGTAAGCTTTCTCGTTCTATATGTCGATGACATATTACTCATAGGAAACGATATCCCGACTCTGCAGGAGGTTAAGTCCTGGCTCGGGAAGTGCTTCGCTATGAAGGACCTCGGAGAGGCTTCTTACATTTTGGGAATAAGGATAGTAAGAGAAAGAAGTAAGAGACTAATAAGACTTAGTCAGAACACTTACTTAGAGAAGGTACTAAAACGTTTTAGTATGGATAACTCGAAGAAGGGAGAATTACCGATACAAAGTAATGCCAAGTTGAGTAAGACTCAAAGTCCGAGTACCGAAGCTGAAATAGCAGAAATGAGCCGAGTACCATACACTTCCGCAGTTGGCTCAATCATGTACGCTATGACTTGTACTCGCCCTGATGTAGCCTTTGCTTTGAGCATGGTTAGAAGATATCAAGGGAATCCTGGCAGATCCCATTGGATTGCGGTGAAGAATATCCTTAAGTACCTTCGGAGGACGAAGGAATGGTTCTTAGTCCTCGGAGGGAGTGATGACTTGAAGGTGCGAGGGTATAGTGACACCAGCTTTCAAACCGACAGGGACAACTACTGTTCGCAGTCGGGCTGGGTCTTTACCTTGAATCGAGGAGCAGTGACTTGGAAAAGTTCCAAGCAGGAAACCGTAGCTGATTCAACGTGTGAATCAGAGTACATTGCAGCGAGCGAAGCATCGAAGGAGGCAATATGGCTGAAGAACTTCATTGGTGACCTTGGAGTTGTACCTGCCATAAAGGAGCCCATGGAGATTTTCTGTGATAATGAAGGAGCGGTTGCCTTGACCAAGGAACCAAGAGATCATGGTAGATCACGACATATCGACAGAAAATATCATTTTATTAGACATCGTGTAGAAGAAGGACAACTCGTAGTGAAGAGGATATCATCGGAGGATAACCTAGCAGATCCGCTTATGAAGGGACTGAGTAGGGTTAAGCACTTGCAGCATGCTAGGAGTATTGGGCTGAAGGATGATATTAGCATAGATTAGATAGTATTAGAAACGTGTAATAGATAAATGTAATTAACATTTGATGATTAAATAAAGGAGTTTTATTTATGAGTAATGTTAGTATCTTATGTTAATTGTTTAACTATTGTTTCACTTTGCATGTTTTGACTTCCGGAATAATTGAATTTATTAAGAATAATCGAATTATTCAAATTGTCCACAATCGTTCATATGTTGGAAGTAGATATGAATGAAGATTGTCATGAATTAGTGTGTAGACTGTCTAAATGGTATTAGACATGGCAAAAGATTGCTGCAACATTCATGAGTGCTTATGAACTGGTTTTGAGCATTGAAACAAACCCGCACTTGCTGGAATCACCTTATGGAATATGATATAAAAGGGTGATCGCAAGATGATAATATCAGATAGTCTTAAAACCTAGATATATGGTTTATTATTTGTTGATTGATTATGCATTGATAATGCGAAAATGCATCAGTAACTCGGTGTTATAAAACGCATTGTTGTGTATAGTTGATTAATGAATAAGTAAATGCATATAAGTCAAAGTTTATCTGTAACTTTTATCCAAAGAGGGTAAAAGCGATATCTCGGCCGCTCGATGATTTGATTTGACTTATGTGTCGGGCCCGGTCAGAACTGAATTGATGTGTTCGATTAAGTTCTATGTCAAATAAATCGGAGATCGAGAAACCTAAATGCTTGACTAATCATTCCATAAAATTGTCAGCATGATATCTAACAGAGGACTGTACGATCCCTTATCTAAAGGACAAGATTGATTAGATCAGAGTTTGACAGCGTCTTTGAGAGCTATGATTGCAAATCGTGTTGTACTTGTGCATATAGTTGCTAGACTTATCCAAGTGGGAGACTGTTGGAATAGTGTCTAAGGCTGCAACTATATTAGGCAAGTATTCGACCCGATTGTGCATAGTCCTTTTGGGTTGCCTTCACCATAGCAACTTGATAGGATGATTTATTATGAGAGAATAAATATTATTAATATATTATGAGAATAATATAAGAAATAATAATATTGTTATTTGATTAATATAAGTTATAGAATTAATTAGAATTAATTTGGTGACTTAAAGAGATTAATTAAATAAGAGGGTATAAACTGTCAATTGTTTGATAGTTACACTTTAGATTGTAAATCCTTAAGGGATAAGGAATGGACGGATTCTAGGGCTTAAGATAGCTCAAAATCGTCCAAGGCTTATCTAAGGTAAGGATTTGGATTGCTTTAAGGAAAGATTATCCAACTAGGGTTTAAGGTGAAACCCTTTAGGAGTCTACAAGTATAAATAGACCCCATGACCAAGGGAAATCGGCATCTCATCTAAAGTAGAGAACCCCTGGCCGATTTCCTCCTAGCCTCTCTCTCAAATCATCCTCTTTGCTATTTGGTGTTTGTAAGCCATTAGAGGAGTGACAATTGTGACTCTAGAGCTCCAAGACAACAAGATCAAACAAGAGAATCAAAGGTAAACTTCTAAATCTGATTTTGTATTGTTCTTATACCTAATTAGTTATTAGAAGTCTTGGATTCAAAGCATGTTTAATTAGAAAGCCTAGATCCAAGCATTAGGGTTTTGCATGCGCACATAGGAAAGTTCTTATGGCTAAAACCCATCAGGTTGTAGGCTTCATGCTTTTGAAATCATATTGCATGTATAATTAGAGAAAACATAGATCCAAAGTATTTATGGTTGCATGTGCACCATAGGAGTGTTATAGTGCTTAAAACCAACACAAACTTCTCTCTCTATCATTTGAAATCGGTAGGATTTCAATTCTCTCTCCATAATTTGGAAATCTTTAGGATTTTTAGAATCGATTACTCTCTATAATTTGGAAATCTATAGGATTTATAGAATCAATCACTTTCTATAATTTAGAACCTTACCATGAAAAGATCGGAGGTGACTGCTTACACCTCCCGATTTAACGACCTCGCAACGCTTATCCCATGAATGGTGAACCTGGAATAAAAGGAGACGAAAAGCTACATCTGAGTATTAGGATCACCAGTTCATGGTCCAGTTTTCGTGTCTAAACCCGCTACCTTCAATAGTCTTAAGCAATTGTCATATCAATTAACTGAGCATTGTATCCGTCAGGTTACCATAACCCCACAAACCAAAAAGAACCTGACGAGGGGTCCAAAGAGGAAGTTCCATGGAAACTCAATTGGGAACTCCGTGAATCACAAAACCAATCCAAAAATTGTGGTTTTGTACTCCTTAATCACAAACACTCGCCTCCATCAAAGCCCTACTCTAGGAGTTTACCCCTAGTATACAAAGTCCAATTTCCACGATGTCAGAAATTGCATGGTCTACAACATCTATAACTTAAGAGGTCACACATTTAGGTACTGGAAAAAGGCCTGAACAAAAAAAAAACTTCAACCACCCTTGCAGGAGGAAACCGAAATTGCTTCGAATACAATTAACAAGGGCATTTCAAGAGGGACTCCCCGAAACAGAAGAATCAGGGTGGCAAAGGAAGAGCATTTGCGATAGGTTTTGGAGATGATCTCTTGGAACCAACTGTGGTTACTAATATGTTTCCCATCAACAATATTTATGCTTCCTTATTATTTGATACTCGTGCCGATAGAATCTTTATTTTTCCATAAGTTAGAAGCTTGATTAACCATAAATCATGCAAACTTAACAAAACTTGCACTATAGAAGTAGCAAACGAATAGTTAGAAAGCACCTTATATGATCATCAGAATGGATTGGTTATCACTTCATCACGCAAAGATCTTATGTTACAAAAAAATCATTCGACTACCTTTACCAAACAAGAAAGCCCTCATACTTATAGATGAAAACCAGGAAAGAACCTAGGAGTCATCACTTGCATGAATTCAAGGAAGCATTGCAGAAGAGATGCTTCACTTTCTTGACCCACGTGATGGATAGGAAAGACAAGGGTGAGGAAATCAAAGACATACCGCAAATGTGCGATTACTCGGACGTATTTCCAAAATATCTAACTAGAGTACCTCCAGTCAGATAGGTCGAATTCCGAATCAACCTAATCCCATTTGCAACACCAATGGAAAGATCTCTTTATCGTCTAGCTCCATCGGTAATGCAAGAACTATCCAATGAACTTCAAGAACTTCTTGACAAAGGGTCTATCCGTTCAAGCTTCTCTCCATAAGGAGCTCCATTATTGTTTTTCAAAAAGAAGGATGGATCATTTATGACGTGCATCGACTATCGAGAGTTGAAGAAACTCGCCATCAAAAACTGATATCCACTTCCGAGGATCGATGACCTGTTCGAACAACAACAAGGATCCTGTTACTACTCACATATCCATCTAAGATCCGGCTATCATCAACTCGGATTTCAAGAAGCATACATTCAAAGGAAGACATCCGCAACTTGGTATGGTCACTATGAGTTTCTGGTTTTCCCATTTTGACTGACCAACGACGCTAACCGAATTATGCAAATTCTTAGGGCTTGTAGGTTATTATCAAAAATTCATCGAGAAACTCTACAAAATAGCCAAGCCTCTCACCGATTTAACCCAAAAACACAAAAAGTTCAATTAGGGATACAGTCAAGAATCTACCTTCCGAAAATTGAAGCAATTCTTGAGCAGTGCACCAATTTTGTCTCTCCAAGAAGGAACATAAGACTGTGTAGTATTCTATCACGCCTCACACCAAGGGTTATGATGTGTAGTGATGTAAAAAATAAACCATTGCATATACATCCACACAACTTAAGCCAAACAAGACCAACTACACTATCCATGACTTAGAGTTAAGAGGTATAGTGTTTGCCTTTAAGATTTGGAGACACTACCTATACAAGACGAAGTGTGTTGTGTCCACCAACTACAAAAGCCTTCAACACATCTACGACAAGAAGGAGCTCAACATGAGACAATAAAGGTGGGTAGAATTACTAAATGACTACAAATGCAAAATTTGTTATCATACTGGAAAAGCAAATGTCATGACAGATGATTTAACTAGGAAATAGCAAGTAAAGCCACTTTGTGATAAAAGCCTTAACCATAACCACCCACTCCAATCTCACCATCCAAATTCAAGATACTCAACCAGAAGCACTCAAAACCCGAGAATATCGTAGAAGAAAACCTATGAGGTATGGACAAACGATTCGACCTCAAGGGAGACGGAACATGATATTTCACGAATCAAATTTGGACCCTAAGGTTTGATGAAGCCAAGAGTCTAGTTTCAAATGAAGCTCATAAGTCAAGATATTCGATACAACCTGGATTAGACAAGATGTATCTTGATCTTAAGAAGCTTTATTGGTGGCCTAACATGTCACAACTAGAAATTTTGTGTCTTGTAATCACTACACTCAAGTAAAATGTAGAATCAAAAACTCAAAGAGCATGTATGATGCTTACTCTAGGACAACAGAATTTCAATCAAATACACCATACAAGTGCTACAAATAGTCAATAAGCAATTGGAAACCCTAGAAGTTCTTGTTTAGGTCCATTTTGGACTAGGACTTCCTTATTGGACTCAATAGGCCAATAAGCTTCCAATCTGACTATCATGGGATTAGAACCTTTAAATGGGCTCTAATTGGACCCACGTTTATTTATTTCAACATTTTGGGCCATATTGGGCCTAGAATGAAATAAATTAAATATTATGAATCATAATTAACTCAAACTAGCCCAACAAAGTGTAAAAATCATATTATATTTTTATTAGGGCCAAAAATTATCCAACTTAACTCCTATATGGGCTTAGGGGCAATAAAGCCCAAAAATCCTTTCTTCCTTCCAAATTCTCGGCCCAAAGCCCAAACCCAAGAAGAAAGGAGTTGACTTAATACATGCCACCTCATTTATGTCCACCATACTTCCATGCATGGACCAACATGCATCTAGAAATGTCAACTCAACCCTTTCTCTTCTCTCCTTCTTGATTCTCGGCCGATTCCAACACACACACACACACTTTCATCACTTTTCACATATCAAACACTCTCAAAAACACCTTCACCTCTCTTCTCAAAATTTCGAAGAATCAAGGGCATTCAAGGAGATTTTCCACAAAAATCACCATCCAAGGTAAGGTTATACTTAATTCTATGATCTAGGTTCCTTGATCTATTTAAAATCTCTTCTTAACTCTCATGAAATCATAAACTTGTGTCTTAGAACCCCTCAAACTTGAGATCTTCAAGAAAAGGGTGCTAAGGCCAAAAATCACTTCATTTCTTCCATCTTTTCTCCAAAAACTGAAACCACACCCTAAGGTGAGCTTCATACACCCTTATTTTCGGTTTTTATAAGTTTTGTGGGGGGGGGGGGGGAATACAAGCAAATGTGTAGATCTATCATTATGTGTATGCCTTGTATGATTTCTATGTTTATTTACATACGTTTGTGTGTTTTTGGTGTTGAAACTAGTCAAAAGAACCTAAAAATCGAGATTTGTGTTATGATGCATGAAACAAGTGCTAAAACATATCATTATACATAATTCATTACTAGAAAAATAACCAAGTTGGTTTAGATGAACATCTTGGGCTAAAAATCACATTTTTAGACTTAAAATGCTAAGAATATGAAGTTTAAGGGCCCAAAATGTCAAAATACAAATTCTGGAGGTTAAGAAGTGTCAAAACAGTTTCATAAAGGAATTTTTCCAAAAATATACACTTTAGAATGTTTAAAATGTAAATTTCTAAACTTAATGGGCTAAAAATGAACTTTTCGGCCCAATAGGGCCCAATATGCGAAATTTTCCAATTTGAGGGGCTGAAACTTTGTTTTTCCGTAAAACAGTGGACTACTAGTGTTCCAAGTCATTTTCAAAGGTTAAAAATGCTTTTCATAATTAAAAAGGACCAAAGTTGCAAAGAATTTCCAATTTGGGCCAAAAGTGTAAAAATTGCGAAAAAGAGAGGTTACAGCCGAGAAAACTGTATTTTGAGGGACTAAAACTGTTTTCAACTAAAAATGTGCTGAAAAATATCAATTTCAATAAGTTTTGGTGTTAGAATGCCAAGAAAAATGGTTTAAGGACTAAACCGGAAATTAATTTATTCAAAGGGTTGAAAAAGTAAATTGACAAAATAAAGAGGGGCTGTAAACAGAAAAATTTCAATGTTAATTCAATACATCCGTTGTGATCAAATATTGACACTGCGACTACCGACGAATTACAATACACAACAACACCAAAAATCGTTATCAAACGAATTGATTCGGTCTCGAATCAATAACAAATCCGAAACTACTAACATGACGACAACTCGATTCATACATGGAAAATTTGGGAATTCAATGCACACGTGAGAGTGCACAAACGTTGATACACCATCTTTGGGCCCAAAAGTGTAAAATCTTGTTTGTTGGGCCTAGCTAGCCCAATGACCTGATCTTTAGGCCCGAAGACATCAACCTTACGAGTTGTTGGGTCTTACATGATCCAACACAGCGTAAAAGGACTTTCAATGGCAACGTGCTGCTGGTCCCCAAGGGTCCTTCGGTACTGCTAGCAAAGTCGAGAATTCACCAATGCGAGTTGGGCTAAGGGCCCTTCGTATTCACTATAGCCTTGAACGACGTAGGCAATTACCTGGGGCTTCGCACTCACTTTTTCCCCTCGGTCGTGGGGCTACATGAGTCCGGGTGGTTGGGTTAAGTGAATAGTGCGAGCGACGCCTAAGGGAATCATTTGTATGGTTGTCAACTGGTCATTTTCATTAATGTACGTTTACAACAATTCACAATCCACAATTAATCCAACGTCTCCGGAGATCAACGAATACACCTGTCGTAACGAAATAACGAAACATAAAAATTATTTAATGCAAAGTAATGGGAAAACATCGGGTTTTCCTAGGATTTTCAATTATTACACCTACGAATTACATACCGAGTTTTTACAAATCGTACTCTTACATTTATAGAAACAAACAAGCATACTTTCGGATCTTCACACCTTTTATACTATACAATTTTCAGAAAATATCGGATTTTCTGGTGGTTTTCAAAACGATACAAAACATTGGATTTCAAACATTACTTATGAACTCACCAACATTTCATATGTTGACGTTTTTCAAAATACTTGTATTCTCAGGTAAGAGATAAAGTGAAGGAAGAATTGTACTCTATGACGTTTTGCTGTTGTTTAATTAATATCGAACAATTTACTTTTGGGAATGTAATATTTTGAAACTATGTACTGAATGTAAACGCTACCAGTTGTAATATTCCAATGCTTGGTATTGTATGATGTTATGTTTCATGTATATTCATTGTGATGGTATTCAATTGAGTCACGACAGCCCCCGGACGTTTCCGCCGTCTAGTTCGGGGGTGTGACAGGTTGGTATCAGAGCTCTGTTTATAGTGAACTAGCATATCGAACCATACATTGATATGCAACTATAAACCAAAAAGGGACTAACATAACTCTGAACAAAACAAGTAAAAATACAACAACAAAAAATCTTTGCTTGCATTAGGAACAAGGAACATAACGCCGAACCAAACAAGATAATGCTAGTATCTCGGTTAATTCAGGACTGTTCTTAGTGGTACCAAGGAGTGGATGTAGCCTAATCAACAACATTCTCTCCAAAGTATAACTAACACACGTTCTGATGAGATCGGGATAGCTAGGGAACCTAAAACTATACCCTTTTATCACCAAAAAGAGAACGTCTATTTAGTATATATCATAGACGTGGGAGTGACGATAGTTTATACTCTCCCCTAGTCGTCATGGAGGGAGATCAGCTGGGTATCCAGTTCCATCAAGTTCTAGTGGCTCACGAGATGCTTGAAGATGAACTAGAAGGGAATCTAGAGGAAGCACACGACGTCGGACCTGACGAATACATAGACACCGACTACGAATTTGGAGAGACCGACGACGACGTCGAGGAAGGCCAAGACGGGGACAAGGACCACATCCCGCCGTGTGAGAACGAGGCGCAACCAGACCACCCCGCTCCACCAGTGAACCCTCCAAGGGAGAACCGTTCCCCCGAAGCTGAGATCGCCGCACTGCAACAACAGCTGTATGTTATGGAGGCTCGGGCAGTGCGAGTTGAGCAAAGTTTCGTAAGCAATAAGTTTAAGCATTTATTAAAACAACAGCCCCAGAAGCTAAATGAAACCTTTACGGTGGAAATGGCCAATGGGAAAACCGAATCTACCGGGGAAATCTACATCGGATGTACCCTAACCCTCAATCAACACGTCTTTCGAATAGACTTGATGCCTGTATCAATTAGGAGTTTCGATGTGATTATTGGCATGGACTGGTTAAGCCCCCACCATGCTGAAATTATGTGTCACGAGAAGGCCGTTCGCCTTCGCCTTCCCAATCACGAAACCCTAGTAATTTACGGAGACAAACCTAGCATGAACCTTCGCCTCATCTCGTGCATCAAGGCACAAAAACATCTACGAAAGAACAACTTGGCATTCCTGGCTCACATAGTTGATAAGACCAAGGAAGAGGTTAACGTTCAAGACATTCCCGTAGCATGTGAGTTCCCAGGCGTGTTTCCTGAAGATCTTCCAGGAGTACCCCCAGAGAGACAAGTGGAATTTCGAATCGACCTCGTTCCAGGAGCAACTCCTCTCGCTAAATCACCCTATCGGTTAGCTCCTGCTGAGATGCAGGAATTATCCAGCCAACTCAGCGAACTCTTGGACAAGGGATTCATCTGCCCTAGTTACTCGCCATGGGGAGCTCCAGTCCTCTTTGTCAAAAAGAAGGACGGATCTTTTAGAATGTGCATCGATTACAGAGAGTTAAATAAACTCACTGTTAAAAATCGCTACCCACTCCCACGAATCGATGATCTATTTGACCAGCTCCAAGGAGCTAGTTATTTTTCTAAGATAGATCTACGGTCCGGATACCACCAACTCAAAGTCCCGGAAGAGGATGTTCCAAAAACCGCTTTCCGAGCTCGCTACAGACATTATGAATTTGTCGTAATGCCCTTCGGTCTGACAAATGCCCCTGCTGCATTTATGGATCTAATGAACCGAATCTGTCGACCATTCCTCGAAAACTTTGTCATTGTTTTCATCAACGACATCCTCGTCTATTCCCGAAGCGAAGAAGAGCATGGCCAACATCTCCGACAAATCCTAGAAACGCTGCGATGGGAGAAGCTATACGCAAAACTCTCCAAGTGTGAGTTCTGGCTCTGGAGTGTGAACTTTCTAGGTCATGTAGTTAGCCAAGATGGAATTCATGTGGATCCCTCTAAAGTCAAAGCAGTTGAAGGATGGGCAATCTCGACAACACCTACGGAAATCCGTCAGTTCTTGGGTCTAGCAGGCTACTATAGGAGATTCATTCAAAACTTCTCTAAGATCGCCAAGCCACTTACCTCGCTTACACAAAAGGGCGTACCATTCAAATGGACGGACAAACAAGAAGCCGCATTCCGAACCCTGAAACAAGCTCTCTGTAGCGCCCCGGTACTATCGCTACCGGAGGGAATGGAAGATTTCGTGGTCTACTGTGACGCGTCGAATCAGGGCTTAGGTTGCGTTCTCATGCAGCGTGGAAGGGTGATAGCTTACGCATCTCTCCAACTAAAGACGCACGAAGTAAATTATACGACCCATGACCTAGAATTGGGAGTCGTGGTCTTCGCTCTGAAAATTTGGAGGCACTACCTGTATGGTACGAAGTGCACCATCTTCACGGACCACAAAAGTCTCCAACACATCTTGAACCAGAAAGAGTTGAACATGAGGCAACGAAGATGGGTTGAATTATTAAACGATTATGAGTGTGAGATCAAGTACCACCCAGGCAAGGCCAACGTGGTAACCGACGCATTAAGTCGGAAGGAGTACTCAAATCGTCGTACGAAAACTCTCTCTATAACCATTCAATCTCACCTAGTCACTCAAATTGCGGTAGCCCAGTCGGAGGCCATGAAAGCGGAAAACAGGGCAAGCGAAGCATTGCGCGGGATGGAGAAGAACCTAGAGGCAAAGGAGAATGGAGTATACTACTTCATGAACCGTATTTCGGTCCCTAAAATCGGAGAATTTAGGGAGGTAGTTATGAAGGAAGCCCATAAGACGCGATACTCCGTTCATCCTGGTTCAGACAAGATGTATTTGGATATTAAACAACACTACTGGTGGCCTAACATGAAGGCAGAAATTGCTACCTATGTTAGTAAGTGCCTTACGTGTGCCAAGGTAAAGGTGGAATACCAGAAGCCCTCAGGGTTATTACAGCAACCGGTAATTCCTGAGTGGAAATGGGAGGGGATTTCTATGGATTTCGTGACCAAGCTACCCAAAACGTCGGATGGACTAGACACCATATGGGTAATAATCGACCGACTGACGAAGTCTGCCCATTTCCTACCAATCAAAGAATCCTACAAGATGGAGTGATTGACGCGTTTATACATTCGAGAAATCGTGAGACTCCACGGAGTACCAGTGTCTATTATCTCGGATAGGGACAGTAGGTTCACGTCACGTTTTTGGCAATCGCTCCATAAGGCAATGGGAACTCATCTCGACATGAGCACCGCTTATCATCCGCAAACGGATGGTCAAAGCGAACGAACCATCCAAACGCTCGAAGACATGCTCCGCGCATGCATGATAGACTTTGGGAAGTCTTGGGATACCCACTTACCTTTAATCGAATTCTCGTATAACAATAGTTATCATTCGAGCATCAAGGTCGCTCCTTTCGAAGCACTATACGGGCGTAAGTGTAGATCACCGTTATGTTGGGCTGAGGTAGGTGATACCCAACTAGCAAAAACGCATACATCACACAAGGCACTAACAGGACCGGAGATCATTCGTGAAACCACGGAAAAGATCGTCCAAATCAGAGCTTGATTACAAGCATCGCGCGACCGACAAAAGAGCTACGCCGATAAACGACTAAAGCCCTTAGACTTTCAGGTCGGGGATCGAGTATTGTTGAAAGTCTCACCCTGGAAAGGGGTTATTCGTTTCGGAAAACGGGGAAACTGAACCCACGATACATTGGACCTTTTGAGATCGTCGCCCGAATACGTATAAGCTGCAGCTACCCGCAGAGTTAAACAGTGTTCACCCCGTGTTCCATGTCTCTAATCTAAAGAAGTGCCTATCGGATGAAACACTCTTCATTCCCCTTGACGAGATCGAAATCAATGAGAATCTCCTGTTCGTTGAAGAGCCGGTTGAAATCATGGACAGGGAGGTGAAGCGTACTAAGCAAATTCGCATCCCGATCGTGAAAGTACGGTGGAACGCGAAGCGTGGCCAGAATTCACGTGGGAACGCGAGGCTCAAATGAAGCAAAAGTACCCTCACCTATTTTAGCATTCTCAAATCTAGCTTTCAAACAGAATTTCGGGACGAAATTCCCTCTAACGGGGGGATGATGTCACAACTAGAAATTTTGTGTCTTGTAATCACTACACTCAAGTAAAATGTAGAATCAAAAACTCAAAGAGCATGTATGATGCTTACTCTATGACAACATAATTTCAATAAAATACACCATACAAGTGCTACAAATAGTCAATAAGCAATTGGAAACCCTAGAAGTTCTTGTTTAGGTCCATTTTGGACTAGGACTTCCTTATTGGACTCAATGGGCCAATAAGCTTCCAATTTGACTATCATGGGATTAGAACCTTTAAATGGGCTCTAATTGGACCCACGTTTATTTATTTCAACATTTTGGGCCATATTGGGCCTAGAATGAAATAAATTAAATATTATGAATCATAATTAACTCAAACTAGCCCAACAAAGTGTAAAAATCATATTATATTTTTATTAGGGTCAAAAATTATCCAACTTAACTCCTATATGGGCTTAGGGGCAATAAAGCCCAAAAATCCTTTCTTCCTTCCAAATTCTCGGCCCAAAGCCCAAACCCAAGAAGAAAGGAGTTGACTTAATACATGCCACCTCATTTATGTCCACCATACTTCCATGCATGGACCAACATGCATCTAGAAATGTCAACTCAACCCTTTCTCTTCTCTCCTTCTTGATTCTCGGCCGATTCCAACACACACACACACACACTTTCATCACTTTTCACATATCAAACACTCTCAAAAACACCTTCACCTCTCTTCTCAAAATTTCGAAGAATCAAGGGCATTCAAGGAGATTTTCCACAAAAATCACCATCCAAGGTAAGGTTATACTTAATTCTATGATCTAGGTTCGTTGATCTATCTAAAATCTCTTCTTAACTCTCATGAAATCATAAACTTGTGTCTTAGAACCCCTCAAACTCGAGATCTTCAAGAAAAGGGTGCTAAGGCCAAAAATCACTTCATTTCTTCCATCTTTTCTCCAAAAACCGAAACCACACCCTAAGGTGAGCTTCATACACCCTTATTTTCGGTTTTTATAAGTTTTGTGGGGGGGGGGGGGGAATACAAGCAAATGTGTAGATCTATCATTATGTGTATGCCTTGTATGATTTCTATGTTTATTTACATACGTTTGTGTGTTTTTGGTGTTGAAACTAGTCAAAAGGACCTAAAAATCGAGATTTGTGTTACGATGCATGAAACAAGTGCTAAAACATATCATTATACATAATTCATTACTAGAAAAATAACCAAGTTGGTTTAGATGAACATCTTGGGCTAAAAATCACATTTTTAGACTTCAAATGCTAAGAATATGAAGTTTAAGGGCCCAAAATGTCAAAATACAAATTCTGGAGGTTAAGAAGTGTCAAAACAGTTTCATAAAGGAATTTTTCCAAAAATATACACTTTAGAATGTTTAAAATGTAAATTTCTAAACTTAATGGGCTAAAAATGAACTTTTCGGCCCAATAGGGCCCAAAATGCGAAATTTTCCAATTTGAGGGGCTGAAACTGTGTTTTTCCGTAAAACAGTGGACTACTAGTGTTCCAAGTCATTTTCAAAGGTTAAAAATGCTTTTCATAATTAAAAAGGACCAAAGTTGCAAAAAATTTCCAATTTGGGCCAAAAGTGTAAAAATTGCGAAAAAGAGAGGTTACAGCCGAGAAAACTGTATTTTGAGGGACTAAAACTGTTTTCAACTAAAAATGTGCTGAAAAATATCAATTTCAATAAGTTTTGGTGTTAGAATGCCAAGAAAAATGGTTTAAGGACTAAACCGGAAATTAATTTATTCAAAGGGTTGAAAAAGTAAATTGACAAAATAAAGAGGGGCTGTAAACAGAAAATTTTCAATGTTAATTCAATACATCCGTTGTGATCAAATATTGACACTGCGACTACCGACGAATTACAATACACAACAACACCAAAAATCGTTATCAAACGAATTGATTCGGTCTCGAATCAATAACAAATCCGAAACTACTAACATGACGACAACTCGATTCATACACGGAAAATTTGGGAATTCAATGCACACGTGAGAGTGCACAGACGTTGATACACCATCTTTGGGCCCAAAAGTTTAAAATCTTGTTTGTTGGGCCTAGCTAGCCCAATGACCTGATCTTTTGGCCCGAAGACATCAACCTTACGAGTTGTTGGGTCTTACATGATCCAACACAGCGTAAAAGGACTTTCAATGGCAACGTGCTGCTGGTCCCCAAGGGTCCTTCGGTACTGCTAGCAAAGTCGAGAATTCACCAATGCGAGTTGGGCTAAGGGCCCTTCGCATTCACTATAGCCTTGAACGACGTAGGCAATTACCTGGGGCTTCGCACTCACTTTTTCCCCTCGTTCGTGGGGCTACATGAGTCCGGGTGGTTGGGTTAAGTGAATAGTGCGAGCGACGCCTAAGGGAATCGTTTGTATGGTTGTCAACTGGTCATTTTCATTAATGTACGTTTACAACAATTCACAATCCACAATTAATCCAACGTCTCCGGAGATCAACGAATACACCTGTCGTAACAAAATAACGAAACATAAAAATTATTTAATGCAAAGTAATGGGAAAACATCGGGTTTTCCTAGGATTTTCAATTATTACACCTACGAATTACATACCGAGTTTTTACAAATCGTACTCTTACATTTATAGAAACAAACAAGCATACTTTCGGATCTTCACACCTTTTATACTATACAATTTTCAGAAAATATCGGATTTTCTGGTGGTTTTCAAAACGATACAAAACATTGGATTTCAAACATTACTTATGAACTCACCAACATTTCATATGTTGACGTTTTTCAAAATACTTGTATTCTCAGGTAACAGATAAAGTGAAGGAAGAATTGTACTCTATGACGTTTTGCTGTTGTTTAATTAATATCGAACAATTTACTTTTGGGAATGTAATATTTTGAAACTATGTACTGAATGTAAACGCTACCGGTTGTAATATTCCAATGCTTGGTATTGTATGATGTTATGTTTCATTTATATTCATTGTGATGGTATTCAATTGAGTCACGACAGCCCCCGGACGTTTCCGCCGTCTGGTTCGGGGGTGTGACATAACATGAAGGCAGAGATTTCCATATATGTCGATAAATGTTTGACCTGCTCCAAAGTCAAAGCGGAGTACCAAAAGCCAACAAGATTAGTACAACAACCGTCAATCCCAGAATGCAAAAGCGGATAGATAACCATGGAGTTCATAATAAATTTGCCAAAGACATCAAGTGGTTATGAATCCATATCGGTTAGTAGTTCAACGTTTCACGAATTCTGCCCATTTCTTGGAGATCAAAAAGACTGACAAGATGAAGAAACTCACTATGACCTATCTCAAGGAAATAGTTAGGCGGCATGGTGTGCCAATATGTATTATCTCGGACCGAGATAGTAGATTCACTTCCATATTTTGGCAATCTATAATGCCTAGTTCCTAGTATGCATTTAAATTGAATTTTATTCATTTTTGTAGAGCAACTCGACCACTTAAGAGCCCCAAAATCATCGAGTAGAGATGAGAAGAGACACGGGATTTTATGTAACCTACTCGATGAGTTAAGAGCCTCAACTCGACGAGTAGGGCTACCATAATGAAACACTAATTTCAAGGTTTTGCACCCTATTTAAGCATCTTAATCCCCACTTGCTGGCCTCATTTCCAGCCTCCAATTCCAAAACCGTAGATTCAGAAACCCTAATGTATTTGTGAGCTTGTGAGCCATTTTTGAGTGAAACTTGGTGTGTTTTGAAGCTTATGAAGGAAGGAGAAGCTTAGTGGTTCAAGAAGAAGCTAGTAGATCCAGAGACTCCACTTTATTCTCATCATTTTTTGGTAAGCAAGTCTCAAACTTTCTTAGTAGCTTCTTAGATCTTTTTATTATTATTTTATTGGGTTTTTGGTCCAAGAAGTATGATATTTGGGATATGGACGTCCCAAGTGAGTATATCATCAGATCTGGAACGATGGAGGGCTTTCATGGCATAAAGGTGCAAACTTTATGGCCATTGAAGCCCCATGCAAGCTATAGGATGTCATTTTGTTCTTTTAAGCTCTAAACGGCCATGAATGAAGGGAAATGTGGAAGCTTTACGTGTTTATGTAGTGTCTAGGGTCCATATCTCAGTTTATATACCTTGGTTTAGAGCATTGGTGGTTGTAGGATCAAGATCTAGTTCCTAAAGAGTTAGGGTTTGAGCTAAGCCCATTAAGTAAAGGTATTAATGGGTAAATTTGGAAAGTTTACCCTTAAAACGACATTTTCAGTGTATATGAGAAGTATGAAGCTTAGATCTAAAGACTAGGGTCTTAATCCATTAAGATGGCCCAAACAGAATGATGAACTCGTCAAGTCCATAGAGGAACTCGACGAGTTGAGTCGATTTGACCCGATTCTGAATAGGGTAGAACTCGATGAGTTAAATCGATTTAGGGGCGGAGGACGTCATGTATAGTATCACAAAAATTGCATAATAGTAATCAAAGTAAACACAAACATTACATTGATAAAATATAGTATTTACATCTGTTCAATACATAGTTTGTATGACATCAAAATGTATAACAAAAGTATAAAAGACGCGACTCGAAAAGCTCCATCTTCTTAAAATCCTGTGGGAGTACCAGTTTACTGGTTCCCTAAGAATACAAGTGATTTTGAAAGTGTATCAACATTTAAGTTGGTGAGTTCAAAAGTATGTATTTGAGGTGGAAAGCTTGTCTTTGTTCTTTGAAAAATGTTATAGTGTACTTCCAGAAAATCCATTATTTTCTTTTAGTGAATGTGATGTAGGCTTAGACCTTAAGACCAAAATGTATGTAGTTACTGTATTCTAAAATAATGAACTGTACTTTGAAATAGTGAGTTGTACTTTGTAATAGTAAACCATGGTCTTATTAAGAAACAAAACCATTTCATGAATGTTTCTTGAAATCATATGTTGAACTAGTGTACTAGTGTACTATGTACTTAGAAAAGTAGTGTACTGTAGTAGTTCCTGTATGAAAAACCTTTTTGTATGAATACCTGGAATCCACCAGCTGTAGTGTAAAGTAGTATACTGTAGTGTAAATTAGTATACTATGGTTTCATTATTTAAAATAAAACCTTTGAAGTAGTGTTGATCTCGTAAACTAATATTGTAGTTGATACTATTGTGAGTTTCATATAACCATGCTTGATATGACTAGTGGCCTCTACGACGTTCTTCAGGCGTCGAAATGTTATGACATTTGTCACCCCAGGCATGTCGGCCTAGTTGTTGTAAGCAGCTCAGGTGCAAGATTGTCAGTCCCGTATAGATCTATACACAAATTCACGCTCTCCCTCCAGGAGACTCTGGTTATAATTTATAGGACTTAGTATTTTACCCTGATGGGTACCCCGAAGTAGTGCCTCACAACCCTGTATTAACTAGTTTACGTATCGTGTAGTAGTGTTCTCTTGTACTTGAAACTATATGTATTACCTTGTAGTAGTGTATTTTGTAATCTAAAGAATTATACTTAAATAATTATTTAATAGTGCATCCTTGAATTAGTGTAATATAATAGTGTTCCATAAACTATACCTATTATAGTTTATATAACTGTTTATGTATGGTATTCCTTGAGCATGTAAAATAGTGTAGTGGTTCATAAACTATACCAACTAAAGTTTTAAGTGTATACCTGTAATGAACTGAAGCATTTGCAATATAATAGTGTGTATAAAGCGGTAGTAAGAGATTTATGAAAAGTTACCCTTTTGCTCGACATGCTATAAAAGGGCTAAAATATAAAATATATTTTGGCAAATGTAGTGATAAATCATGTTGGAACAACTGCAATGTTTTGATGTGTTTTGAAATCATTTGAAAGTTAACACAAGATTCCTTGTATTAAGCTTGTATCCCCTCCCCCCAAAAAAAACATTAAAATTAAGGAAAATGTAGGGGTATGAACTCACCTCTAGTGCATGTTATAATCTGGATACTGGAATTGTAGAGATGATCCTCAGGCTAACGTACGTGGGAATAACAGTATCCTGATATTATTTAAACATTTACTCATATTTAAATTAGAGAAATAATTATTGAATGTGTTAAACAACACTTAATCTATGTAAGAAATAATTACCGAAAATTATTTTGAGTGTAGAAGAGGGTTTTCGGTCCAGCCTTTACCGAAATCCTTGATTTCGGTCTTAAATCCTCAACCGAGAACCAGGTTCTTGGTCTTATGGTGTTTTCGGTTGGGAACTTGTTTTCGGTCATATGAAAATTTGAATAGTGTTCTTGGTGGAATTTTTGAAGATTCGAAGGATTGTTCTTAAACGTTTGAAGGTTCTTGGATGAAGTTTTGAGAGGAAAATGTATGTGTTTTCGGTTTGAAAGGTGAGAAAATGACTAAGTTTTCGAGTGAAATATATATAGCGGTTGAGTTTTCGGCCGGAAAGGGGGTTCTCGGCCAAAAAGGGTTTGGTGTCCGAGATCTGATTTCAGTCCGAGGAGTTTGCGGCCGAGAAGGGTTTTCGGTGCAAGGGTCTCAAAGAGAGAAATGTTGATTTTTATGTGCATGTTCTTTTAAGCACTTATATAAAAACATCATTTATAATTTAAATTATGTTCTAACCCTCATAAACTTAATGAAACAAATAAAACTCGAAATTTTATTTAAAGGATTTGACCTTTCTTGACTTGAAAGTAATGGGTTGTTACACATGATTTTGATACAATGTTTTGATGCGATGTTTTTATATACTATCGATTATGTTTTTACAAGATGGTTTGGGATATTATGGTATTATTTATAAATTAAAAATGAAACTTTTGGACCGTATTTTTGGGATGTTTCAAGTTAGTATCAGAGCCTTGGTTTGAAGGATTCGGGCAAACTCTCGGGTGTGTAGGAACTCAAACTGAGGGCTTGGTACAAAATTTGTAAAAGAAAAACCATTTTACAAAAATGATTTTGAAAAGAGAAAAAGGGTGTGGTGCATGCAATCAGCCGAGCTCAAGTAAGTACTCCCAAATTACCCATACAAGCTTATGTTATGATATGCTTATGAGAACAACATGCTAGATTCGGGTTAAGGGTCTAGGAAGGATGCCTTATATGCCTGTTATATCTATATAAGCTTTATGAACTTCATGATAGTACTGATTAGTCAATGATATGGTAGCATGAGTAGAATATGCTTGATTAAGTTTACTCAATGCCCGAATGCTGCTTGCTTTGTGCTTTTCGGAGTCCTAGTTATCTTTAACTAACTAGTAAACTAATACGTTAAGTTACATATTATGAGGACTAAATAATTTCAGAAGGTTAGGTTTAGGTCTATTTCGCAGCCCTCATCTGAGTCTAACCATTGTAGGGTAGGACCTCTCATTCGAAGAATTCTCTGGTCTTATTAATATGTAATGGTATTCGCGATCTAGTTAGGGAGAGATAGCAGGGACTTCTTATGCAACTAATGGCGGAGAGTGGGTTGGTGATTACCCTAGGGCAAGCCTAGGATGAGATTAGTAGAGAGAAGTAGTAGTGAAAGGGACTTGATGGAGTCAAATGAGTTGTTGAGGAATGTACGCATAGATATGGAAGGTAGTATGGGCCCGTACTACGGAAAGCAGAGGATTCATACTCGAATCAAGGATGGCTGAGATGAACCCAGGAAACTTGTAGTATGTGAGATCCCTTGAGCTATGATGTGTATACTAATGTTTGTTATGGTGTATTTTTAGTATGGTGATGCTACGCACTAGGCCATTCGGCAGTTCAAGTGCCTGTAAGAGATCAGGCTCGGGCTCTGGAGACGGGCAGCTCTACGAGTAGATGACAAAGTTCATTTCGTCTGAGGTCACTCACAATATTTTAGACAAGACTCCTGTGATATTCGGTACAATCAAGGAGGGTATCATGGTGAAGAACATGATGAAGAAGATAGAAATATTTTAATGGAAAATAGGATTAACAAAGCTTGTTTTAGAAAGTGTTCATGTGTGGATATACATTAGCATCCACATGATTAGATCAAGTTTCAGTAATTATGCTTATGTTTGTTTAGTAAACACTTGCTTCTGTATATATAGATTTATGCAGATTATGTATTCTTTTATGATGATAAAGTGAATCTACATTTGGATTTGAAAGAATTTATGATTCATGAATATAATTTGGTGACTATTGACTCAATTTACAAATTATAGGCTATGACATGACCTAGAAAACCAAATCAATAAGAATTAGGAAATAAGAGAAGAACTACATTAAAATCTGGATTGTAAAGTTCTGAATCATACCTGTTCTTGATGTTCTTGCCTTTAAAGCCTTAACGATTGATGGCTTTCACATACATTTTGGACTAAAAATACGAAGGATCATCAAACTTAGAGAAAGCAGCTCTAGCACATGTTTCTGTGAGCCCATATCCTTGCCGAATTGGAGTCCTAAAAAACTACCATTTACACACAATATGTATATTAATATATTAGTAATAAAGTAATAATACTTACCCAACGCAGATAATTGATAAAGCCTTGTGTGTCTGCAGCTAACGGAGCACCACTACATAGCATGAAACGAATGTCTCCTCCAAGTATAGAACGTATCTTCTTAAAAACAATAGCATCCCAAAATAGATCACGTTATAGACATATTTAAAACAACTTTACATGCTTGAAATTTATTTTCTTTAGAACAACTTTACATTTGTGAAACTTACCTCAACAATTCCATGTAGGCTAAAATATTCAAAACCACTTAAATTTTTTTGATCCTTTTTCAATTTTAGATTTTAACACACTAGCTACAACTGCAATAGAGAGGTAATCTCCAATTCTTTTGATGCGTGAGGCACCTTTTCTATATGATTTGAAGCGCTCTAATGTTGGATCCTTTGCCAAAAGCTGCAAAAAGTACACATTTTCACAAGTTGATTTTATATAATTGGTTGTAATGCTTGACATATGGACATTAATCTTTTTTGTATATAAAAAGATATAAAAACATCGGCTTCTTGACCATTCATTACCAAGAAGAAATTGATAAGGAAAAAAAACAATAGAATAACTTCCTTGAAAGTCTTGGCTATGCATAAACACAAAACATCATGTTTAATAAACAATCAAATGTTGATTTCTTATGTTAAGGTTACACACACTAAAGCTTGCTAGAAATCAATGGAAGTCAGCTATCAGCCCTATATACACAAATATTGTGGATAAATAATTTTGAATATTTAGAAATTTTAAGAGTTGTTAATGCCAAAAGAAATGGCAAGAAATTCTGGCAGTCATAGACAATAATATGGTTTGCAAAAAGATTAGAGAAGAAAAAGAATATACATTACATCAGGAATTATTATGCCACTTATGCTACTCATGGTACACATTACATAGCTCACAGTTACAAATAAGAAGGCAGATGTAGTGCTCGTTTAGACACGAAGAGCCATGACTCAAAAGGATGATATGTTAAAGCATTATAGGTTATCATAGGCAAGCAAGTATACTGTATACATAATCATGCCAAATAATTGCATAAAATAGCCAAAATGAATTGTCTAATCACTTTGATTTAAAATTAGAACCGGGACTTTCAAGTAGGAAAGAGTGAAAATGCATCAGAAATCATGAACTAAATTAGGGCTTATTCTTATAAAGTATCCTGAGAAATTGAAATTCAAACAAAGAAAACCTCGACAAATAAGGCATCAATTAAAATATCTAGCATCGTTTTCGACCTATCCATATGCACATGCAATCCTATGCCAACAACCATCGATACAAATCAATACCAAATGAGGATGAAACAAACACTTACGGCTTTCTCGTGAGCCCCAGGTTCGACATGAAGTTGACGTCTAGATTGCAATTGCGAAACCTCCGCCGCCTAAATCAAATAAAAAATTATTTTGAAACTAACGGTGTCAGGAGGGTGTAGGTAGTGAAGACTTAAAAGAGGTTGGCAGTTACATTCATTTGTCGGAGATTGAAGAGGGTTTTTCACAAAAGGAATAGAAAAACGTATATGATGTCAATTAAGTAACAAGCATAACATATTTTTGTACCTGTTAAATTTCATGAAAAAAGTATAATATGTTTTATATAATAGTAAAAATAAAGATATGACAAATTTGGTCACTTGTTGTATATAAATCCCCAATTCTTTATATGTTTTATATAATAGTAAGGATATGACAAACTTAGACACTTGTTATATATAGATCCCCCGTTCTTTATATAGTTCATAAACGTACATTATGTGTCAAATTTGAAATTTAGAGACTAAGGTTAACAAATTAACAACTTTACATTTCCTAAAATATGAGTTTAAATTTATATATATGTATTACACAAATTATACAACAAACTTATAATATATATAGATATATTATATATAAGGGAATTGTTTATAAAGTCCTAAATAAATACATATAGGTATGTAGCATGAATATACAACATTATACCACCAAATTCATTCTTTTAAACTACCAAATAAAAAGAATTTGACAGCCAAGTAACTTGCAAGTCTTTGACTGTCAAATTGAAGACTATACAATTCCAATCAAATAATAATCATCTAAAGTGTTGCTTCAGTGACGTTTACCTTCTTCCCCACTCAACCCTCAATCTAACACTCCACCCTTCTTCTCCTTCAGTTCCAGGTCAAAAATCAAACACCAAACAAAACAATCCTCTTACACTTCATAGATTTCTTTCAAAACAAGAACGAGAGAGAGAGAGAGAGAGAGAGAGAGAGAGAGAGAGAGAGAAACAACACAACAGCAACCGGAGTTGCTGCTCCCTCCCACGACACCACCACGAAAAAAAAAACAACAACCTACGCCTTTGTTTCATACCTTCCCTACTAAACATATCTTGCCATTCGTTTTCTTTTGTTCTCTTCCTTCAATAGACTTATTGGAGGGTCCCATTGGTCTGTTAGCCACGATTGCAGCCCATTTTTCGTTCTTCCATTTCCTGTGAAAACAACAAACCCAGACACCTTGATCGATCATTCTGCCAGTGTCATCATCCTTTGGATTGGATGCCAAATCAAAAAAAAATGAATCAAGAGGATTACCGGTTGCTGCTTCGTCCTTACCCTTCAATCAAACTGTTTCCCATTTCCATCGTGTTTACTTCCGAACGAACCAGGAGAAGAGCAGCCAAGAACAGCCACACCAAACCCTCGATCTGAAAATCCTTGAATCTTTTTCCCTTTTCGCATGTCGCACCATTCTTCTTCTCCGTCACTCCACTGCGAAAAACCCAGCGGTCAATGATTGCCCTTCCTTCGCACCTCGATGCTGGAACCGAGCAAGCAGCCGAGAAGCTGCTTGAGCAGCTCCTCGCTGCACCCCCCTCCGAGATAAAAGTCGCCTCGCTGCTCCGCCCTTCCTCCCCTTCGGTCTCGTCGACCCCGAAGACACCGTTCTTCCTCCTCGCGATCTGCAATCGCCGGATACCTCCCTCAGCCCTCTTTCTGGCCTGCGACGAGCAAGGAAACCAAAACCCGCACCGTTGTCTTGGTGCTTTCCTTCGTGACTGCCATCGTGTCCAGTTCGTTTCCTTGATCGACCCACAAATGAAAACGAGGGGAGATAAAGCCCTAATTCCTTTTATGTTGGACCACTAAACACGGGATGCATATAAAAGCCCAAAGTCATTTTTTTTAATTAGGAAATGACCAAAATGCCCTCCCTATTAAACCATTTATTCAAAATCGCTCTCAACCCCAGTTATTGAACCCATTTGTTTAAAACAACCCGTCAATTTGTATTTTTTTTATAAAAATAGTCCTAATCATTTAATCAAATTAACAAAAAGCCCCTATGCTTTAGCGAAGTTAAAAATCAGCCCCCAATAGTTTAAATTCGTTGCGAAACGGTCCCGAGAGTATTTCAAAGTTCAAGGATTGTGGATTTGCGGTTTCACACAACAAGATTTCTCAAAAGAAACCGAATTCGAACAAAAGGAACCCACCCTTTTTAGTTTTTTAATTATTTAGCGGGGGGGGGGGGGGGGGGGGGGGATACGTGTGCCTATATATATTTTGTTTATATAAATATATTATCCTTTATGCGAGAATAAAATAAATCTAATTTATAAAATTGTTATTTTAAATTTTAACATAGTGTTACAAGTAACTAGTATAAACTTTTCATAAACATATTTTGAAATTTTTATCGTGAAATAACTAGTCTACACGATGTATGTTACATGATACAAAATATATTATTTTTATGTGACATTGTATATTATGACAAGCACATTATAACACTTTGTAGTATTTCAATGATTCAAGCTATTACTATTCATGTATATGTATATGTTTAAACGCATAAAGTTTATATATGTACATATGTTCATTACTTTGAAACATACATCTTTATAAAAGCAAGTACATTACACTTTTACATACATACCAAGCATACTCGGCTTTTATAAAATTCATACAATAAAATGCACAATGCCTAGTGACTTAATCACAATTAAGTTAGGGCTGAGAGTTATTCATAAACTTTTTAGTTAAGGCCTTTCTAGTGAGACGTTATTCATTAGCTAAGTTTAAACACTTAGCATACCCACACTACTGTAATCGTTAATCTTTGGAGCGAGATACAAATGTATTGTCACACCCCAAAACCGAAAACGGCGGAAACGTTCTAAGGCGGAGGACGTCATGTATGCATCACAACAAATGTAAAGTAGTAAACAAGCAACAACATCATCCATTGCATTAATAGTATAATTTTAGTTACAAGTGTTTTCTTTCATAGTACAAGACAACATGATAACTGATCAAAATAAAAGACGAGTCTTGACTGCTCCGTCTTCTATAAACCTTGCATCGGCACCTGTCTATTTGTAACCTGAGAATACAAGTTATTTTGAAAGTGTAGGTCAGCATTTAAGCTGGTGAGTTCATAAGTATTTAATGTCATTGCTTTGATTAGTTGTTATGAAAGACCGGTGAATGATTGATGAAACATTTAGTATAAGTATGAAAACTCTAGAAAATCCCATATTTCCTACTAGTATAAAAGTAGTCTTCTAATAAGACCTGAATGTTTTGAAAGTAGTCTTTTACTAAGACCTGACTGTTTTGAAAGTACGCATCACTTGAAAATATGACGGTTTTTCCCTGTTTAACTATTATTATAAAACTCTAAAAGTAATAATAACTTATGTTGTATCCTTTGGTAGTAAGATACACACGACGTGGAAACTCGCCGTAAACTGATCAACCGTAGACATCCGTAGATGTGCATTTACCTTTGTTGCTAACAGCTGGGTTTAGGAATAGTTAGTCCCTTAAGTAAAGATACACACGGCGTGGAAACTCGCCATAACCTGATCAACCGTTGACATCCGTAGATATGTCATCATCCTCTGTAGCTAACAGTGGCTATAGGAATGGTTAGTCCCTCAAGGTATCATTTGGTACTAGGATATAAAGTCCAATTCATCTCGTCGATTATGTGATTGCATCACAAGGTAAAGATAAGAAGGTGATCTATATAACAGTATCTACACATATCATATGTAGTAGTAACTCGTCATATATGATCTATGTAAATGTACTCAGCTAAGCGTATCTATGTAATCGTATTCATGTAAGCGGAATCTCTGTAAGAGTATCCTTTCATATAGCATGTAGTCTAGACTCATGAATGAACTCACTCTGGTGTAATTTCTTGTAATAGAGATAATGTTTTGTATACCCTAAACTATTCCTATAATAGTTTACTAGAATGTAATTGATGAGTGTCCAAGTAGGTTTATACACCCTTGTTACCCAAGAGTATTGGAACTGAATTAACTGATGGAACATTTATGACCATATATGTACACATGATATATAACTAATATTTAAACGACCTTCGGAAGAGTACCCGATATCCCACCAGACCACATCCAAATCGAGGAAAAAGGAAACAGGGTGGATAGCCTTCCTAAGTATTTTAAACATTTGTTATATAACTATACCTATAGAGGCATGCAATTTATAATATAAAAGCATAAAAGAAGTTTTGTAGAACTTTTGAAAAGTTTAATAAATAGGAATTTATGACTTGATGTCAGTTTATAAATCGGTTAGAAAGACCGTTTGACAATACAGTTTAAGTGTGAGAAAACCTTTGTTTGAAAACACAAATATAATAGACTCAAAAGGAAACCTATAGTTTGTAAGACAGTTTCTAAAAGTGTTTCAACATGTAAAAACGTTTGTGAAAACTATTTGAAGTATCTATGAAAATGTTCGTTTATTCTTGTATATGAATGTATCTCCTTGCAATAGTATTTCTAGTATATAAAAGTTTATGATGTTCTCATAAAACTATACCAATTATAGTTTTCTAAAAGTGTGTCTCGTTTGTAAAGTAATCCCTAGTGAAATGCCCACTTGTTATGAAAGATATAATTTTTGTAGTGCCTAAGATGGACACATATATATACAGTATAAGCAGTGTGTTTGATTTATACATAAATAACAACACTTTTCATTTCAAAAGATATGATGTTATCGTGATACATTTTGCATACGAAAGTTTCTTTATAGTAGTTATAAATCACATGTGATTCCGTTGATAAAAAGTGTATAATGAAACTTTATATAACATACGATAATCATCGTGTGTTTTACTTGTATTCCCCCCTTAAAAGCATATAAAAACATTTATAAAACATTTAAAAGTGTGGATTATAGGGGTATGAACTCACTTGATTGATTGAAGAAAGCGAGACGAAAACCGAGAAGAACTTCTACTCGAGGAAGCGGATCTCTTGAGATTCTCGGGAATCTCGGGAATCTCGGGAGCGTAAAACTTCATCCCATACTTGGATATGAAAACCGGGACTTTGGGATGGCTCCAAGGGTTGAAACGCAGAGCTTCGGCGTGAGAAAGGAAGGAAATGAGAAAAATTGGCCAGCACCCTCGCATCCCTTTTATAGGGTCTGGAAGCCTCGCGTACGCGGGGTGTACGCTTGTACGCAGGGCGTACGAGACGTCATGGATGACCGCATCCTCGGTCGACACATCGGAGCGACGTGGACGAACCGGAGCCTAGCATCCGAGTACACTGGGCGTACGAGGGTACGCGGGGCGTACGAAGGATCGGACCACTGACTCACGCTTCGGATAATACCGGGTTGTAATTAAATTTATATTTTAATTAATTAGTAAACTTCAAAAATTCATATCTTCCTCATACGAACTCCGTTTTCGACGTTCTTTATATCCACGTGAAGGTGAGACTACGATCTACAACTTTCGTTTAGACTCTGTCGGCTAGTTTTGAATTTATTTTTAATATTATATTTTTAATAGGTTGGGACAGGAAAAGTCCGTTAAAGTTTCATAACTTCTTCATCCGACGTCCGTTTTCGTCAGACTTTTTACCGTTGCGCTAGTATTGTTGAGCCCTTCGATTCTCATTTAGATTGTGTCGGCTAAAAGTCTCTTGATCTCTATTTCGAGTTTTTAGTTGTCTACTGTTATATCTGTAACTTAGATAAATCACAACTTCCTCATACGAAGTCAGATTTGGACGTTCTTATTATGTACGTTTACGGTTTAATGATATCTAAAACTTTTATTTAGATACCTAAGGCTAACAACTATTGTATTGAAACTTCGTATTTTACGTTTATCAGTATTGCCGGTTTTGTCGAGAATCTTCGGTTGGTCATAACTTCTTCGTTATAACTCGGATTTTTGGGTTCTTTATATGTATGAAAACCTTGATACGATTCCTACTACTTTATTTAACCCAAATAAGATTTTAGGAAAGTTAAATTTTGGCCTAAATTTGACTTGCGTTCCATCATATTGTCTTGAAATATCGGGTTGTCACATCATCCCCCCATTAGAGGGAATTTCGTCCCGTAATTAAGGTTTAAATAGAACCGGTAAACATTCTATAGATAGAAGTTTTATTTGCTTCTCGTGTTCTTAAGTGACCTCGGTTCCTCTCTTGGCATTCCAGCGAACCTGTCACTATCGGGGCACGACTCTGCTTCTTTTGTTTGACTTTACTGGCATGACAACTCTTCTTGGTCGAACGCATGTTGAATGTTTTTGTGGACTGTGAGAATAGTACATCTTGTATCCTACAAGTAGTGCCTCCAGATCTTCCAAACAATTACCGTTGTCCCTGACTCAAGATTATGTGTTGTATAGTTAACTTCCTGCGTCTTAAGCTGTCTCGAGATATAGGCAGTGACCTTTCCTCTTGTATAAGAACAAAACCAATTCATACTGATTATGAAGTCAGAATCTTGTGGTTGATTAGATGTCGTGAAGATCTAAAATAAAGTATGATTACTCATGAATTAAGGAAAAAGGATAGGTACTTTTGTTCTATCTGACTTTCTCGTCCCAATCAACAGAAAGGGCATGCATTGGGCTTCTAAGTTTATTTGCATGGCAGCACGATCACCCGTAGTCTTGGGCAGTCCCCGTCCTGAAGTTCATAGTAGAACCCATACCAGGTTCATCAATCACAGTCTCGGGTATAGGAGTTGTATATAAAAAAAAATCTTGAAACTGTGGGTCTTCGGATTGAACTTGACGTACTGCACGAGTGGTACTTCGAGGCGGTTTGCTGAGTTTTTCTTCGGAAAGGATGAGAAACATGAGGTGCTCTATGTATGAGTACCTTGTTGTTCTGGAATGACGGTTTTTGCTAGAAAGACGATTTCGGAGGAATAGATGTACGTATGAAGCTACTTTTGTGAGGATAGAATTGAATCAAGTAGTATGATAATGTCGTAATCATAAGGAAACTTAAAGACATTAGATTTGAACAAAAGATGGTTACAGACAAAACACAACCGTGCAACCATCAACAGAGTTACGGTACTTTAGACTTCTACAAGACTATTGCTGCGAATAAGGTATGCTTCGAAAAGCAAGTATACGCAGCACGTGCATCCCTATACCGACGGGATCCCACAAAAGATAAGACTCTGGTTGCACTAGTTTTGGATGGTTTATAAGTCTGTTACAATGACACGCCTAAGTTACATTAACGAGGGTTCCGGAGTAGGCTCTCCTGAAGCTGCGATCCTGAGAATCTTCCCATCTGTGCCAGAGTTCTTTGCTATAGGGCAATCCTTCTTGAAGTGCCCTATTTCACCGCATTGGTGGCATGACTGGCCAGTACTTGCATTGGTGACGGGATTGCGGTGCTTAGCCAGTGTTATGTGAACACGAGTGCCTTCCTCATTACTCCACTTTGGAAATTTTTTCCTAAAGCGTCCTGCCGGAGTTGCCACTGGTGGTTGTGGCATGGCAAGTCTTTGGGCTCTCTTACGATTCCTTAGGACTTTACGATATCGTCTCTTCCTTTCGGTCTTTAGGCTTCGCAATTCCATGACTGTTGCCATTTGTTGGTTTCCCGGTTTGGTACTACCATCAGAACTCACGGTTCCTTTTTCAGCCTTGATTATGTTGCCTGAGTTGATGTGTGTAAGGAAAGTTGTCACTGCAGCTGCTACTGCAGCTAGTAATGTAGCGGCGTCGATATGGAGGATAGGGGTTTCGGTGCTCGGCTGATCGTTTCTGGATGACGACATGATTCTGTTTCACGGAGAGAAATAAATTTGCGAGCGATTCTGGTTGACCCTAGGTGTACTTCGATTGTTCAAGTAAAGAGTAAAATTATATTCTCGAAAGTTTGACCTACATCCCTATGATGCAGTCCTGGCACAGTTTGGAAGTATGTTTGTGGAAATTTGACCTACATCCCTATGATGCATTCCTAGTACTGAGTGGAAGTGTGTTTATGAAGGGTTGACCTACATCCCTAGGATGTAGTCCTAGTAATGAGTGGAAGTAAGTTCATAGAATGGCCTCAAGACGCTTGTCGTTCAAGCCGAGGTATCGTTGGTTGGTGAATAACATGATCCAACCACTAAAAGAGACTTGGAAATGTTTCTGGAGTTAAATTTCTATGGTCAAATGAATTGACTAAAGCATGATTCAGATAGATTCCAATGAAAGTATGATAAGAGTACTTGAATAAAGAATGACACAGAAGTTAGCCGACTGTCAATACCTTTGATATTTACGACGTAAAAGTTTGGGAAAATGACCTTGTAAAAGGCCTTACATCATATCCATAGGATATAGTTCTTGACATCATGAAGACCTAAACAAAAGTACTTACAGTGCAAGGTAGTCACATAGAAAGTACTACACAGAACATAGACAGGAACACGGTTCTTTAAAACAAAGAAGGAAGTAAGGTATCTCTTACTGGTGACAGTCACCCTCACGGTGAACCCTTAGTTCGGTTAGTTGATGTTCCATAGCAAGCAGGTATCTCTCGTACACTCCCTGGCGTACTTGGAGCTCTATGACTTTGGCTCGGGTTTTCAGCTAGTGCTTGCAGCAGTTTCTCATGGTTTCTTTCTGATCTCTCGTGAGCATCTTCTAGATGAATGGTGCGGAGGGTATGCATTCTTGCATCGGCGACAACTTCGGCAATCTGATGTAGGGCTGTCCTGCCTTGAATCTCATTTCGGGCCACTCTGTGGACCAAGATTGGCAAGATTCTGCGTGCTAAGCCCCCATTGCTCAGGTCGTAAAAGTTTTGGTCACCAATAAATGGCATGGGCTGATCTTGTCCTTGGCTCCATGTTTTCAAGCATTCCACCGACTTAGGCGTCGGGCCTTGAAAAGTCGGACGAGGGTTAGGAATTGGAAAGGGAGTTGCTCGGGGTAGGTTCTCAACCTCTGGTTCGAAATTAGCATCGTCTGAAAGGTTTTCATCACAGTGATTATTCAAAGGGATAGGGTGATCATTCTCTGGTTGTTCTCCAAACCAACCAGCTATTGCTTCGTTCGGAAGATATTGGTTGCCGTGGGGATGGAGTCCAGCTATGTTTTCTATGCGAGAATTTAAGGGTAAGAGAATAATTATTAGACGAACTATCTAGATAATTATTTAGAAAACCTTCATTAGTTACATCGCTATTTGTGAAGTGCATACCAGCTATGTGTAATTTAACAGGATAGACCTTCGAATAAGTGACCTTAACTTCGTATTCACACAGAATAGGGGTGAAGTAAAATTTTCACAGATTCTAAGTCTATAACATCCTAATTACATATAGCCTTAGTGTATCCACTTAGCAACTATCAACTTAGTGATGAAGATCCCGTTTTAGTTCTCAAGTATAAAGTACTTATAGTAACACCAAATACTCCTATAGTATTTTAATTTTAATGTTATGTTCTATTGCTCTCATTGTGGTAGGGTTGGTAAGATTTTAGCATTGTTGCAACCACCCAATTAAACTTAGGCACATGCTAGTCAACCCTCGGATAATATAGGTGATCAGGCTATATCTTCCCAGTTTTGACCATATGTCTCTAAGCCCACTTGTGTTACCCAACAATCGTAATTCTTTTGTACTGTCCTAGTGACACTGATTTTAGTATGAATGCAGGCACGTATACTTACTTAAATATTTTATTATTTAAAGTATAAACTCTAAACCAGAGTATTTTTAATCCCATTGTATTTATAGTTAGTATATCTTTTATGGGTTGATATACTCAATTCACTATAAACAATGCTCTGATACCAATCTGTCACACCCCAAAACCGAGAACGGCGGAAACGTTCTGGGGCGGAGGACGTCATGTATGCATCACAACAAATGTAAAGTAGTAAACAAGCAACAACATCATCCATTGCATTAATAGTATAATTTTAGTTACAAGTGTTTTCTTTCATAGTACAAGACAACATGATAACTGATCAAAATAAAAGACGAGTCTTGACTGCTCCGTCTTCTATAAACCTTGCATCGACACCTGTCTATTTGTAACATGAGAATACAAGTTATTTTGAAAGTGTAGGTCAGCATTTAAGCTGGTGAGTTCATAAGTATTTAATGTCATTGCTTTGATTAGTTGTTATGAAAGACCGGTGAATGATTGATGAAACATTTAGTATAAGTATGAAAACTCTAGAAAATCCCATATTTCCTACTAGTATAAAAGTAGTCTTCTAATAAGACCTGAATGTTTTGAAAGTAGTCTTTTACTAAGACCTGACTGTTTTGAAAGTACGCATCACTTGAAAATATGACGGTTTTTCCCTATTTAACTATTATTATAAAACTCTAAAAGTAATAATAACTTATGTTGTATCCTTTGGTACTAAGATACACACGGCGTGGAAACTCGCCGTAAACTGATCAACCGTAGACATCCGTAGATGTGCATTTACCTTTGTTGCTAACAGCTGGGTTTAGGAATAGTTAGTCCCTTAAGTAAAGATACACACGGCGTGGAAACTCGCCATAAACTGATCAACCGTAGACATCCGTAGATATGTCATCATCCTCTGTAGCTAACAGTGGCTATAGGAATGGTTAGTCCCTCAAGGTATCATTTGGTACTAGGATATAAAGTCCAATTCATCTCGTCGATTATGTGATTGCATCACAAGGTAAAGATAAGAAGGTGATCTATATAACAGTATCTACACATATCATATGTAGTAGTAACTCGTCATATATGATCTATGTAAATGTACTCAGCTAAGCGTATCTATGTAATCGTATTCATGTAAGCGGAATCTCTGTAAGAGTATCCTTTCATATAGCATGTAGTCTAGACTCATGAATGAACTCACTCTGGTGTAATTTCTTGTAATAGAGATAATGTTTTGTATACCCTAAACTATTCCTATAATAGTTTACTAGAATGTAATTGATGAGTGTCCAAGTAGGTTTATACACCCTTGTTACCCAAGAGTATTGGAACTGAATTAACTGATGGAACATTTATGACCATATATGTACACATGATATATAACTAATATTTAAACGACCTTCGGAAGAGTACCCGATATCCCACCAGACCACATCCAAATCGAGGAAAAAGGAAACAGGGTGGATAGCCTTCCTAAGTATTTTAAACATTTGTTATATAACTATACCTATAGAGGCATGCAATTTATAATATAAAAGCATAAAAGAAGTTTTGTAGAACTTTTGAAAAGTTTAATAAATAGGAATTTATGACTTGATGTCAGTTTATAAATCGGTTAGAAAGACTGTTTGACAATACAGTTTAAGTGTGAGAAAACCTTTGTTTGAAAACACAAATATAACAAACTCAAAAGGAAACCTACAATTTGTAAGACAGTTTCTAAAAGTGTTTCAACATGTAAAAACGTTTGTGAAAACTATTTGAAGTATCTATGAAAATGTTCGTTTATTCTTGTATATGAATGTATCTCCTTGCAATAGTATTTCTAGTATATAAAAGTTTGTGATGTTCTCATAAAACTATACCAATTATAGTTTTCTAAAAGTGTGTCTCGTTTGTAAAGTAATCCCTAGTGAAATGCCCACTTGTTATGAAAGATATAATTTTTGTAGTGCCTAAGATGGACACATATATATACAGTATAAGCAGTGTGTTTGATTTATACATAAATAACAACACTTTTCATTTCAAAAGATATGATGTTATCGCGATACATTTTGCATACGAAAGTTTCTTTATAATAGTTATAAATCACATGTGATTCCGTTGATAAAAAGTGTATAATGAAACTTTATATAACATACGATAATCATCGTGTGTTTTACTTGTATTCCCCCCTTAAAATCATATAAAAACATTTATAAAACATTTAAAAGTGTAGATTATAGGGGTATGAACTCACTTGATTGATTGAAGAAAGCGAGACGAAAACCGAGCATAACTTCTACTCGAGGAAGCGGATCTCTCGAGATTCTCGGGAATCTCGGGAATCTTGGGAGCGTAAAACTTCATCCCATACTTGGATATGAAAACCGGGACTTTGGGATGGCTCCAAGGGTTGAAACGTAGAGCTTCGGCGCAAGAAAGGAAGGAAATGAGCAAAATTGGCCGGCACCCTCGCATCCCTTTTATAGGGTCTGGAAGCCTCGCGTACGCGGGGCGTACGCTTGTACGCAGGGCGTACGAGACGTCATGGATGACCGCATCCTCGGTCGAAACATCGAAGCGGCGTGTACGAACCGGAGCCTAGCATCCGAGTACGCTGGGCGTACGAAGGATCGGACCGCTGACTCACTCTTCGGATAATACCGGGTTTTAATTAAATTTATATTTTAATTAATTAGTAAACTTCAAAAATTCATATCTTCCTCATACGAACTCCGTTTTCGACGTTCTTTATATCCACACGAAGGTGAGACTACGATCTACAACTTTCGTTTAGACTCCGTCGGCTAGTTTTGAATTTATTTTTAATATTATATTTTTAATAGGTCGGGACAGGAAAAGTTCGTTAAAGTTCCATAACTTCTTCATCCGACCTCCGTTTTCGTCAGACTTTTTACCGTTGCGCTAGTATTGTTGAGACCTTCGATTCTCATTTAGATTGTGTCGGCTAAAAGTCTCTCGATCTCTATTTCGAGTTTTTAGCTGTCTACTGTTATATCTGTAACTTAGATAAATCACAACTTCCTCATACGAAGTCAGATTTGGACGTTCTTATTATGTACGTTTACGGTTTAATGATATCTAAAACTTTTATTTAGATACCTAAGGCTAAAAACTATTGTATTGAAACTTCGTATTTTACGTTTATCAGTATTGCCGGTTTTGTCGAGAATCTTCGGTTGGTCATAACTTCTTCGTTATAACTCGGATTTTTGGGTTCTTTATATGTATGAGAACCTTGATACGATTCCTACTACTTTATTTAACCAAAATAAGATTTTAGGAAAGTTAAATTTTGACCTAAATTTGACTTGCGTTCCATCATATTGTCTTGAAATATCGGGTTGTCACATGTATAGATCTATACATGGTTGACATCCCCACCTGCGGTTGCTAGCTACAACCTCGACTGATCAATCGAAGCGGGTGATAAGTGTCTACGATCGTTACTGCAACGTCCAATGAAGTGTTGTAGGGGTACACTCAGTCACATAGCTCGGTTATAGGACTTACTACAAACATTAACTAGAATCTCTCTCTCTCTCTCTCTCTCACTCACTCACTACCAACCATGGGCTTGGTTGCTTTCAAAACTATTTTAATTATGGAATTACTTATGTAACATAACAGTTTGGTTTTAAAGGATATTCAAAGATTCATTACAATCATTGAAGTATGGATTTTCTTATATAAAAATACATTTTGGCTTTTAAAGACTCATTACAAACATTGTTTTAACTATTGATATACATACAAGTAAAATACTATTTAGACTTATTAAAAGTATTACTGTTATTAGCAGAAAACAAACATAAAACATGTAACACTCACCAACATTGTGTTGACCCTCAAAACTACATGTATTCTCAAGAAATCACTAAACAGACATTCAATACATACTGGATTGACCTTGTATACTTACTGTTGTATTATATGCCTATCTATTAAGGTAATTCATGTATTATTGTTATTTATAAAAACTTCGTATTCAAATATCAAGATGGAACATGAATGCTATACTGTTTATTATTGTACTTGTGCTATATATTCAGTTTACCTATAATAGATGAATTTAGTTGCACAGCCCAACGTGTTCTGCCGCCTCGACCAGGGGTGTGATCGATTGGTATCAGAGCTAAATTGGTTATAGAGAACTCGTATCCTCGAAAGAGAAATACAGCTATAGCAACTAGATTCTAATAAAAGTATTATTAATATTAATTACACTACTTCTTGGCTACTTACGATACGAGGAATCCGGTTTGAAGGGCCACATAGGGTTGTTGGATTTCAGAACGACTTAATTGCTAAAATGGTCCTGTCCTCCGGTGTTTCCCGTGTAGCCCTCATATGTACTTGGTAGTCTTATAGTATAATTTTTTTAATAATATTACAAACCCCACCACAATAATATATATATATATATATATATATATATATATATATATATATATATATATATATATAAGAGTTATATATACTCTAACCCACGATGAGAACACTTAATAAAACTGTAACATACCTCCAACTAAAACTACCAACTCAACCCTTTAGGTCAAATGCCTCAATTAAGGTGAGTACCATACGTAGGCCATACCATAAATAAACCTGGAACGTACGCCTATGTTATTTATGGTCGGGTCGGTGAACAACCAACCTTGAACAAGGAGTTTGACAGACTACAATGGTTGAAAGTTCTAGAGATTGAAGGATGTTCTCAAGATTCGCTGCAGAAACCTAGTACCTTAGAAACCTTATATCAACCCCAAAACAACATATACATTTTAAAAGTAATTAAAAATCTAGGATAACATTCTGATTTTCCTAGTTCGCCTAAACCCAAAGAAGAACAAAGAATGAATAGCTCTGCTACCGTCGTAGCAGAGGAACCCATACTTCCTAATGGATCGTTCAGTAATGTCCAAACTGTTGGATTAGGTGTCTAAGCACATTATTATAATTGGTATGTACTTGACCCAAGAGTAGCATGGTCCATTTGGGATGCCTTCAACAGAACAATCTGATAGGATGGATATTTGAGAAACAGGCTATTATGATTTACTAATATGTATTTTACGTATAATATATTAATTGAGAAATCATAATATTTAATTAGTATTGATCAAGAATTAATTTGGATTTAATTTTGTGATCAAAAGAGACTAATTAAATTAACGGCGATTGATTATGTAAATTAGTGATATATATTGTTTGGGCTATTGATCCATGACGGGCTAAGTTTATCTAAGTATCCATGAAGATTTAGCCCACATGAGATATTGATCATAACCCAAATGTATGGATTAGGGTTTACCCATGACTCTTGGAATCCTACAATATATATATATATATATATATATATATATATATATATATATATATATATATATATATGTTACCCCTTAGCCAAAATCGACACACCTAAGAGTTATAGGAAAAGAGAAATCGATTTTTGAGTGTCTAAACCTCTCTCTCAAAGTCCTCCTTTGTTTATGGTGTTTGTGAACTATATGATGCATCACACTTGAGGTGCTTAGCTCTTGAAAGGCCAAAACTACAAGCTACAATAAATAGGTATTCTTCTAACTTGATTTTATGATTCATGTACCAATAATGTATGCTAGTTGTAGGCTTCATGCTTTGGAAATCTTATTGTATATATAGTTAGAGAAAACATAGATCCAAAGCATTTACGGCTGCATGTGCACCATAGGAGTGTTATAGTGCTTAAAACCCAACAGTGGTATTAGAGCCATGGGTAGTTTTCTGTTATATAGTTTCATTTGGAAATTGTTCAAAGTTGAAAAAACTGAAAAATAGCTTTCTGCCAGGCTGAACTTGTTGAGTCTATAGATGAACTCAACGAGTCCAAAGCCTGGCTTGACGAGTTGCATTGGCAAATGGCATATTTTCAGGTTTTTTTTTTGGCCTATATTGGATTGGGATCACTACCATAAACTATTTTGTATCATAAAATTTGTTTATTCTGATATGGTAGTGATTATACTCATCCAATGAAAAAATAACTGTCAAAGTTTTAAGATAATTGTTGGATATATGATAAACAAAGTTACTTGTAAATTGTTGATATGAATTATCTTGACTTATGAGTTAAATTAGATCAATCCTAGAATATATGATAATTCTATTTGTTAAAATTGATCTAAATGTTTTTTTATGACTTCCATAACTTGTCCTTAAGTTATGGAACATGAAAAGTCTAATCCATTAAAAATAACATTAAACTCATAAGTTATGGAATTCAAGAGTCTCAGAGGGAATCCAAAAGGTTTTGAAGAGTTTTGAAACTTATCCTCAAGTTTTGGAATTTGAAAAGTTTACTTAAAAGGTTTTAATTTGTAATATTGAATTCTAAAACATCTAGTAATTGAATGGTTTCAAAAGATGCATTTCTTGGGTTCATAACTTGAAAATTAATTAAATAGTTTTAATTTTGAATTTTTAATAGCCTAGATGCCTTGAATAGTTCAATTAAACCGTATGGACTTTATTAAATTAATTAAAGTGTTTAATTAAAAGAGAAGTTTAATAAATCCATAATAACTTAAGGTTAATTAAATTAAGAGTATAAATTATTAATAGATTAAACCACCAAGTATTTTAAATGTGTAAAATACACCCTTATACTATATAAAATTAAAAAGTTTAATATATTATACGTATAAGTAAAAAGTCAGTCTTAACATTAGTAGGCCTCATTGATGAAGCCAGTCTATAAGGGGGGGGGGGGGGTATAAGGTTACTGCCTATAAAATGGCGGTTTAATGGGTGTCCACTCTCACCTACCGCTTCCTTGACTGGTGGAGGGTCGTTAGCCTAACGAGTAGGATAGCACATTAATTCTAATTAAAATTATAATGAAAATACCAAGTAACTAAACACTTATAAATTCCTAATCTTAGTTACTTAGGAAAAATGCGAATTTGGTGCTAACCCATGAAATTGCACTTTGCACCTTGTTAAGTCGTTAGTGGAGTGTGTGTGGTTAACCGACACACTAATCTTGGACTGATAATGTGTGGCAAAGGGTAGCTTGATGTTAATCATGGCTCAATGGAGCGTGTATGGTTAACCGTCACATTGATTGGATGATTTGTGACATTAAGTGTACCAAGCTAATTTGCAGGGTTCTTCACACATTGTGTGTGATCCTTGGCATTCCAGTCACAAACTTGAAGGGCATAATCGAGATTAAACATGCCATTGAAAATTTCAATGAATCTCAAAAGAATCTAGGAATTTCAATTCATTTAAAACTTAATAATAAATTTTGTTTTTCATGGTGGAAATTGGTAAATCGTCATTTACCTACCTTCAAATATTTTACAATTGGATTACGGCATCTCTCTTCTGAATTGTAGAATATTGTGTTGGGTCCTAGCCTTAATCTTTCATTTGGGTGTTATGTTAAGGACTTAAATCAACTAACTTGAATTTCTCCCATTATAGATGTATAGGTCAGACAACGATGGTATTCCCGAATCTTATGGAAAAAGCTTTCCTCATGAAGATGATGTTCCCAGACATCATACTTCACTTCCTCCACGTCCTCCAATAGTTCTCCCTGACCCACAAGTTCAAGGACTTGAAAAGTGCAAGGTTACTCAAGCCCTATTGACAAGCCAACACCAAGATGGAAGGTCTGTGTGTGCACATGTCTTGGAGATGAAGTCACACATTGACAGGATGGGAATGCTAGGAGTCGTTGTGTCAAGGAAGTTATTTGTTGCTTGGTTCTTCAGTCACTTCCCGAGTTGTATAGTTAGTTTGTTAAAGACTACTATATGACTGACCACGACATGACCCTTATTGATCTTACCTATTTGCTAATTGCCACTGAATCAACAATGATTTGGCACACTGGTAATGCAAATTTGATTGGAAGATCTACTTCCCAAACTTCCATGGACATTGATAATGGTAACATTGAAAGAGTCTATTTGTTTCTATTGCTAATAGAAGGGCATTGGTTACGAAGCTGCCGTATCAACCTGAAGGATCATAAGGGTGGTAAAGTCAAAAAGTTTGACTCTACTTCAGGTAAGTCGACTATCTAACTCTATTAAGTTCCTATTGGTAGATTCTTAATACATGATGTGATAAGATTACATTTTGATGTTTTGTAGGATCAAAGGAAGCTAAAAGGAAAAGCATGATGAGTCTGATCGCGAAGAGATGGATTTTGATCGCATGGTTCGATGATCGGATTTTTGAGTTGATGCTAGGAATTATGATATATTTCTTAGGAGTATTAAGAAAAAATAGTTTTCATATGTAGTTGCGTTATAATGAAAGGTTTTCCCCATT
Source organism: Lactuca sativa (assembly GCF_002870075.4). Taxonomy (NCBI): domain Eukaryota; kingdom Viridiplantae; phylum Streptophyta; class Magnoliopsida; order Asterales; family Asteraceae; genus Lactuca; species Lactuca sativa. The sequence goes on from NC_056628.2 coordinate 39,907,891, forward strand.
TTATAAATAAAGAGAAATTTTGATTTTATCTTATTTATATTTCCTTGCAATGGCATTTGTGAAAATTGATGTTTGTATGTTTCTATTTTTAGCAATATGGATTTGATTCTTTCGTTTGTGGTCGTGTCATAATTTACCAAATAAGGAAAGATTCTCATTACCCAAGTTTCAATTGTCCAGAAACTTGGAATCGTGCAACTTGTATGGTGTGATGGATGAGAACCTTCGCCTTTGGGAAATTAAGATTGATTCCTTGTTCATATGTGAGTCAAGTAATGGACTACAGGATTAGGTAAACTTGGGTGTGCGCTGGTCAGGTCCACCATAAAAACGATAAGACTATTCGTTATGATTTACAAAAGTTAAGTAAATATGGTTATGCTTACAAGTTTAAGTGTAATTCTGAACCATTAGAAAAGTTTCAATGTATCGTAGAACGAATAAGAAGAATTGATTAGGTAGAAAGATAAAAGTTTCTCCAATCTGAAAGGAAAAGAGAGTACTTTAATATCGTGTTTTATGATCATCTTAATGATTATGAAAACCATATCACAATTGATCCTCTAAGGACACCTTAGTGCACTTGTATGGCTAAGAAGAGGAATTAGGAATTGTTGAAATAGTTAAATCAATTAAGGGAATCATACTTCGTTCCAAAATCAAGTCTTAGAGTCATACTCCAAGATTGTGCCTTGAGTGACATAATCTTAAGAAGGTTTATAACACACCCATCAAATGTGGAATAGAGAAGCTGTTTTCTTACTCCTGCACATTTAAAATTGGTAAATTGTGATGTCTTAGATAAGACAAAGACCAACTAAGACCAATTGTGTGAAGTATTTTGTCTTGATAAGAAACCGCACTAACTCTTGAATATTTGTTTGTCAAGTAATGTTTCTTGACAAAGAGAGTCTTATATATCAATTGGTCAGTGGGAGTCTTAAAGATCTTGAAAAGCTTCAAGAACTAATCAAGAATAAACCTATTGTTAATCACTAGCACACGACTTGAGGTTTGCAACCTATCGTGCTGACATGTTCTTGTTTTTGTGCCCATTCCAGTTAGAGTTGACTGTGCATGTGAGTTCTATGAGTACTCAATTGTTTGCATAACAACTTGGAAGCAATGGTAGGCCCTTGAGTTACCAGGTGGCAAGAAATTAAAATCGAACAAGTTCAGTCCATATGAGTTTGGATTTGTCACTAATCTTGTCTTGTGATTATGGTTATGACAAATTCACATGGATAAGAACACATACATCATAAAATCTAAGTGTCATGAGGTTTCTCTCCAATTCATGAAAATGATTGCGAGGAAATGCTTTCACTAAGTAGATTTTATAAAGATATCAGTTGTGATATGTGCATTCTCAAATTCGATTATGATTACGACATCCCTCTTCATAGTTCGAATTATGAGAAATAGCAAATAGTTTGAACATTCAGAACTTATTGTTGTAAGTTTTGAATACTTTAGACACACATATGAGCTTTCTAATAAAAGGTGTATGAGCTTAGATAAAGGCTTATCGAAGTATCTCGTATCAAAAATATGAACTTTGGTGAGAAAGTCAATAAAGTATTGATTTCTAGAAGTCCAACTGCTTTTGGATACATGTTAAAGCTAGTGGGAGCAAAATGTTATGCTAGTAACAAAATAATTGTTTTGCTAGTGTGAGTATAAATATTATGATAAGTGTTGTGAGTTAGCAATGTTAATTATAGAAAACAAAGGTTTCAATTAGTAAAGTTGTGGAGTTTTAAAAGATGTTTTGCTATAATTAAGGGAGAGGAACTTATACTTCATTTCAAATCTAAAAGCTTAGATTGTGAGATTTTAATCAAATTTAGCCAAGGACATATATGAATGACATGTTGAAAAGATTCGGCATAAGGAAATTCTATATATGGAAATGTTATTGCAAGAGACTGGTAAAGTATCAGTTCTTTATGTAAGACATTTTAATCATGTCACATATGCTTCGGGTATAGGGTCGATTGCATATGCTATAATATTTATGTGTTCTGAATTTTCCAAATTCCTAGGGCATTATGAGGGGAAAAGGACTAGAACCAGATATTACTAAAGTTGTTAAACAACTGTCAAGGACGATCTGAGGTTCGCTAAGGATTGGTTGCTTAAGGACAGTTGGAAGTATAGTAATGTACGAACCATAATGATATAATTTTGAATATATATATAGGATTCTATTAAGAATGGATAGTCATATGGTAATTATGGAAATTTTTCCATAATGGGAGATGGATATTAAGAATCTATGAGTAAGTTAGAAACTTTTATTCAAGAAGGATGCTCAAAGGAATGAGCTTTGAATATGAGACTTCATATCTATGGAATTGTCTTGTAACAATCTTCAATGGAAAGTTTTGTAATTGGCAAAGTCACTATGACTTGTATGCATAGTCATTACAAATAGATCACTGTATATAAGCTTAGAATCTAACAGATTACAGTAAGTGGCAAGGACTTGGTATTCTTACACTTACGAGAAGGATTTGGAATTGTGAAATGGGTGTTATTGGAAGTGTTTCCAATTGATATATTTCACATAGTAAGGACCATAGATAAACATATTGTACGTTCTTGGAGCATGGGATAACTATTTTTTTAATTCAAGTATTTAGTTGATAAATCGAAACATTATACAATGAATAATGTGTAATCAATATGGTGATTAAATAAAAGGTGTTTCATGTATATTCAAAAGTTTTGAGACCATATTAGATTCGATTATTCTTGTGTTTCACTTTGCATGTTTTGACTTCCCGAGTAACTAGGTTATTCAAACTATCCACAGTCAATCATACTTTGGACGTAGGCAATGAGGCAAGACTGTTATGAATCCGTCTGTAGAATGTCTGAAGTGTTTTAGACATAACACGAGTTTACTGCAATGTTCATGAGTACTTCTGGAATAAGATTCGAGTATTGGATTAAAACCCACGCTCATCTGAATCACTTCATGGATTTCATCATGAGTGATTGTGAGATGATAATATCTTATATTCTTAAAACCAAGACATGTGAGTGGTAGTTTACAAGTCGGTTGCACATTGACATATGTACACGCACCAGTAACTTGGTGTTATAAAACATATTGTTGTGTGTGATTTGATGAGTAAGTACAAGCAAGCATTTGAGTCTAAGTTTATCTATTCCTTTTACCCAATGTGGGATAAAAGGGATATATGTTGGCCCCTAGATGATTTAGTGATGACAACCCTAAGCACTTGTCTAAACCTGGACTAATTTGATTTGCTCAATTAGTCGATTGTTATTAATCGGAAATCAGGAAACAACACATGAACAGAGAGAATGATTATAATCCATGTCTCAATTCATTTGATATCTAGAATGGATGAATATATGATCCCTTATCTAATGGACACGTCATTTGACTAGTTCAGAGTTTGATAAAGTCCTTATATGAACACTCATTCCAGTGTCCCTAGCTACCTTCCTAGTTTTGGGGCTGGGGACCACCTCCTGAACCTCCGGGGTTTATTTGAGACATGGCGGCTGCCACTGCGGCAGTAACATCTGTTTGGAACATTACGGGATCAATTTGGGGAGGAGGTGGTGGCGGAGGGTTGTTGTTGTTCTTTGAGCTGGGTCTTTTTCTTGGAGGCATCTTGATCTAAAAAGATCAGGAAAGAGAGGATGATAAGTCCTCTGATTTGAATTATGAGACATGGAACAGGGGATATCTCATTAAGACAGACATAGAATTATATTAAGTGATAAGGCAGGAAAGAGTTATCAAAGCAGATAAACTATCGCTAAAGGAATGATTGAGGAACAACGCTGGAATGAAAATTTCTATAACAGATTTGGCTCGAGAAATACTCCCATAGTATTTAATGATTCGCTGCAGCGACGACTCGTTGTTTGGGTATTGGGTAAGTTTTAGGCATGCTGCATACCACAGTCACTCCCAAGCACATGTTGGTCGTCTCTCGAATGAATATAGTTGGCCAGGATATATTGATCCTAGACACGACTACATAACTGCCCAGGTTTAACCGCAGCGTACAACACCCATTTACTTATGTTCTGTTCTACTTGTAGTTATGGATTTCGACGGTTAGGTATACTTGTATACTTTTGAAAATACTTATATTTTAAAGTATACTTTTAGTTCAGAGCACTTAGGCCCTTTAGTGTTTATAGTCGTATACCATGTAAGGTTTGGTATACCAGTTCATTATAAACAAGGGCTCTGATACCAATCTGTCACACCCCGAAACTTAAGGCGGAAACATTCCGGGGCGGAGGACATCATGTATATCGCAACCAATGTACATAGTAAGCATAGTAAACACAAAACAATACATTACATAAAGTTATTACATTTGTTTGAAATCAAAGTGTTACAAGTGTCATATATATATATATATATATATATATATATATATATATATATATATATATATATATATATATATATCATATGAACAAAAGTAAAGACGTGTCTTCTATGTACTCCGTCTTCGCCAAAAGGATCGTTGGGTACCTGTCTAATATGGACCTGAGAATACAAGCAGTTTGAAAATTAGCATAAAGCTGGTGAGTTCATAAGAGTTTTGTTTTCTGAAAATGAACAAGTTTCCTTTGGTTTTCCGAAAAAGTTTGTTATCCAAGAAAATCCCATATTTTCTTATAAGTTTAGTTAAGTTATTCGTTTATTACACGATCCGATTATGTACAGTTTGTTATCCCAGGAAAAACCCTTATTTTCCTAAAGTAAAGTCTAGTTACCCATTTGTTGCACGGTCTAGTTAAGAACAATTCAATTATCCTAGGAAAAACCCTTATTTTCCTCAAAGTAATGTTTAGTTATCCATTAGTTGTCTTACATTCGATTATATCCAAAGGCGTACTTTCATATTCATAATCCTATTCCTATTCGAATTCCTATAAGTATTCGTATTCGTATTCGCATTCGTATTCGTATTCGTATTCCTACTCCTACTCCTATTTCTATTCGTATTCGTATTCGCATTCACATTAGCATTCGTATTCGTATTCATATTCGTATTCGTACTCCTACTCCTATTTCTATTTGTATTCGTATTCGCATTCGCATTCGTATTCGTATTCGTATTTGCATTCGCATTCCTACTCCTACTCCTATTTCTATTCGTATTCGTATTCGCATTCGCATTCGCATTCGTATTCGTATTCCTACTCCTATTTCTATTCGTATTCGTATTCGTATTCGTATTCGCATTCCTACTCCTACTCCTATTTCTATTCGTATTCGTATTCGCATTCGCATTCGTATTCGTATTCGTATTCGTATTCGTATTCGTATTCCTACTCCTACTCTTATTTCTATTCGTATTCGTATTCGCATTCGCAATGGCATTCGTATTCGTATTCGTATTCGTATTCGCATTCACATTCGCATTCGTATTCGTATTCCTACTCCTACTCCTATTTCTATTCGTATTCGTATTATTCCTAGCTGTACTTTCGTATTCGTATCTGTATTAATTCTAAGTGATGATTAGTATGAATTATTCGTAAATTATGAAATATAACATAGATTATAACACTTTATTATGAAATCTATGATTAGTCTGAAAGCTAACTTTGCAATTCGAATTATTGGTTAACACAATTTTCGATATTAAAACATACGGAATATAAACATTTGAACTGAAATAATAAGTTTGAGTACAAGATTTCCTTGTACTTTTGCTTGTATTCCCCCTGAAAACATTTGAAAAACACAGAAAAAGAGTAGGGGTATGAACTCACCGATTGAAGAATGTGCCTGATTGGATGCTAAACGTTAGTTCAGGGCTTGAATGCGTGTGAGGTTCCTATGTAATATGAAAAGATACATATTTGTATCTAATTAGGATTTGAACTACAATTTAGATAAGATTATATACTCCAAGACGCGAAAACACTTCATAATAAGTGTTTGGAGTGACCCGGGTGACATCTAGGGCCGTATATGGCTTGGATTTGGAGTTTACTCCTCAAGAGTAAACTCATAAGAGGGTTTACGGCCCTAATGTGACACCAGTCAAATTTGGTCAAAAATTTATTGATCTATAATGATAATTGGGATGAACAAAGTGGTAGAGTTTGTAACAAGGTTTCCAAAAATATAAAGAACACTGAAATCCGAGTTATAACGAAGAAGTTATGACCAATCGAAAATCCGCGATAAAACTGGCAAAACACTGTTCAGTGTAAAAAGGGAATTTTCGATAACAGGCTTTTTAGACTTAACAATCTAAATAAAAGTTGTAGAATATGTTAAACCGAGAACGTTCATAAAAAGAACGTCAAAATCTGACTTCGTATGAGAAAGTTATGATTTTTCGAAATTTTGGTTTAGCAGTAGACAGCTAAAAATTCGAAATATAAATCGATCGATATTTAGCCGACGCAACTTAAACGAGAATCGAAGGTCTCGTCAAAAGAAGCACAACGGTAAAAAGACAGACGAAAACGGACGTCGGATGAAGAAGTTATGAATTTTTAACGGATTTTCCTGTCCCAGTCTGTTAAAAATAATAATATTAAAAATAAATTCAAAATTAGCCGACGAATTCTAAACGAAAGTCGTAGAGTATAATTTTACCTACACGTGCATATAAAGAACGTCAAAAACGGAGTTCGTATGCAAAAGTTATGAATTTTAGAAGTTTTTGGCTCAAAAACCGAGAAAAATCACATAGTCACTATTCTGCCACGTCACCCTCGCATGCGAGGCTGCCACGTGTCACCTTCTGATAGGACCGCAAATTGCTGTGTCACCATCAGATTGGACCGCAGCTGCGGTCCAGTAAGAAGCTCACACCATCGCATGAGACACACCGCGGACCCTCGTGGCCTTCTCCTATTCGACCGAAGTTCGGACCACTCAGAAGCCTCAACGTCCGAAGCCTCGCCCCGTGTTCACTTCGCATGTCCGACGCGTGTGCTGCTGACTCCTCGCCCTCGCCACCTGTCTTCTTCGGACCGAACCCTCGCACCCCTATATAAAGGGTGCGAGCCTTCTCGCATTTGAAGAGTTTTTCACCCCAAATTTCACCATTTTTCACCTTTTCACCCCCCTCGACTTTCTCATGACCCCCGAAGGCCCCGGTATCACATCCAAAGCCCGAAGCAAGCACCGGAGCCCCATAATTCTCGAGAATTCATCCTCTCTCTTGTCGAAACTCTGCCCGGTTTTAGCCGGTTTATTGTCAAACAAACTATTTTCCAGGAAACAAAACGATGCCCGAATTACCACCTATCAAGGTGAGTTCATACCCCTATAATTTACATTTTTAATGGTTTCTAAATGCGTTTTAGGGGGGAATTAAAGTTTAACACAATATTAAATTGTGTTAATAATTGTATGTGATAATAATCACGCAAATAGTTTCTGTATGCTTTCAAGAATTACCAAATACATCCAAAATGACTTAAAGCCATGTTAAATCTTTAAATTCATGTAAACTCCGTTAAATTCTTTGAAAAATGTTTTATAAACTATTTCAAATTATAAATGCCAAAAATCATGTTTATACATGTATAAATATATAAATAAGATTTGAAGGACTTAGGACTAATGAATAATTTTATTTCCTTTTCCTTGTTTGGATGTGGAGTTAAGGTTGTGTTATTTGTCTGAAGGTCGTTTCCTTCTTAATTATATATATATTATACATATATTAGTATAAAAAGGTCACTCATTTTGGTATCATTACCTATGTATCAGGCTGAGCAAAGGTGTTCATCCATGAGAAATCATGTTAAGCAGATAGAGCATATAAATTATAATAGGTATAATTTATGATTCAAAACTAGATATACGAGTATGATTCACATTCCAAGGAAAGTACCAAAACTTATTTAACTATACCAGGATATGTATAATGCCTTTAATATACGAATAACATATTAAAGAAGTAAAGATACATCATACCGGGTTTGCATTAACAAAGGTACGATACAGAGTACCAGGGTTAGCAATCACGGGGTAATAATACATCATACCGGGTTTGCATTAAGAAAGGTACGATACATAGTACCAGGGTTAGCAATCACGAGGTAATAATACATCGTAAATCTCGTTGAAACAATAAATTTTTGAGACCCTTCACGATGTAGTTATCTAAGTACGACTTTAAGTCCTGACCTATTAAACAAAATCTCTTGTAGGGAGAGCGTGAATTTGTGTATAGATCTATATGGGACTGACAATCCCGCACCTCTACTATTCGCTACAATTTGGCCGGCAGGCCTAGGGTGTCAAATATCATTCCATTCTGACGCCTGAAGAACGTCGCCGCAGGCATATCAGTCATATTAGTATGGTTAATAGAACTCACATGGATAAAACAATGAGTGAATTACTAAGTAATATATTTCTCTTAAAACAGTAAGAAAAGATAATTACATCCCGACCAAATATACCTTCTATAGTCTTTACTTAGAGTAAAAGCTACGTATCATGAAATCAAGTATGGTAAATATACTTGTACTTCTGTTTTTGAACATTTAAAACCACAAGGCATTATTATGGATAATATAATATTTTCCAGGATTAATACTAAGGTTTTTACCATAAAGCACATATAACTAAGAATACTTTTACAAATGTAACGGTTTATGGAATTAAACCACTTATTAAAAAGAAACGGGTTATGGGATTTAACCACTTATACAAAGGAAACGGTTTATGGGACTAAACCACTTTTACAAATGGAACGGTTATGGGATTAAACCACTTTTACAAATGAAACGGGTTATGGAAATAAACCACTCATCAAATGGAACTTAGTCATTCAATCTCTGTAAACTAGTATAACATAAAAGACCTTTAGTGGTTAATGCTATAAGTCCTTAGTTATTACATCAGAGTTATATGTAAGTAATATGCGATTAAAAGTGAAAGGTGTGACTTCCGCCTTACTTCCTTTTCCTTGTTTGGATGTGGAGTTAAGGTTGTGTTATTTGTCTGAAGGTCGTTTCCTTCTTAATTATATATATATTATACATATATTAGTATAAAAAGGTCACTCATTTTGGTATCATTACCTATGTATCAGGCTGAGCAAAGGTGTTCATCCATGAGAAATCATGTTAAGCAGATAGAGCATATAAATTATAATAGGTATAATTTATGATTCAAAACTAGATATACGAGTATGATTCACATTCCAAGGAAAGTACCAAAACTTATTTAACTATACCAGGATATGTATAATGCCTTTAATATACGAATAACATATTAAAGAAGTAAAGATACATCATACCGGGTTTGCATTAACAAAGGTACGATACAGAGTACCAGGGTTAGCAATCACGGGGTAATAATACATCATACCGGGTTTGCATTAAGAAAGGTACGATACATAGTACCAGGGTTAGCAATCACGAGGTAATAATACATCGTAAATCTCGTTGAAACAATAAATTTTTGAGACCCTTCACGATGTAGTTATCTAAGTACGACTTTAAGTCCTGACCTATTAAACAAAATCTCTTGTAGGGAGAGCGTGAATTTGTGTATAGATCTATATGGGACTGATAATCCCGCACCTCTACTATTCGCTACAATTTGGCCGGCAGGCCTAGGGTGTCAAATATCATTCCATTGTGACGCCTGAAGAACGTCGCCGCAGGCATATCAGTCATATTAGTATGGTTAATAGAACTCACATGGATAAAACAATGAGTGAATTACTAAGTAATATATTTCTCTTAAAACAGTAAGAAAAGATAATTACATCCCGACCAAATATACCTTCTATAGTCTTTACTTAGAGTAAAAGCTACGTATCATGAAATCAAGTATGGTAAATATACTTGTACTTCTGTTTTTGAACATTTAAAACCACAAGGCATTATTATGGATAATATAATATTTTCCAGGATTAATACTAAGGTTTTTACCATAAAGCACATATAACTAAGAATACTTTTACAAATGAAACGGTTTATGGAATTAAACCACTTATTAAAAAGAAACGGGTTATGGGATTTAACCACTTATACAAAGGAAACGGTTTATGGGACTAAACCACTTTTACAAATGGAACGGTTATGGGATTAAACCACTTTTACAAATGAAACGGGTTATGGAAATAAACCACTCATCAAATGGAACTTAGTCATTCAATCTCTGTAAACTAGTATAACATAAAAGACCTTTAGTGGTTAATGCTATAAGTCCTTAGTTATTACATCAGAGTTATATGTAAGTAATATGCGATTAAAAGTGAAAGGTGTGACTTCCGCCTTACTTCCTGTTCCTTGTTTGGTTTTGGGCTTAGGGAAAATACACCCATTTCGCTGTCAGTTCGATATTAGGTTATACATAATTAATATAAACTAAGTAATTACAGAGGGAAACTATTAAGGTTATCAGTTTATCACCTCAGGAAATATAGGATTTTCTGGAGGAACCAGTGAACTTTTCCAAAGAACCTAGAGTATACTTTACAGAACTAAAATACTTATGAACTCACCAGCTTAAATGTTGATCTACTCTTTTCAAATAACTTGTATTCTCAGGAATCCAGTAGATAGGTACACTCCCGAAGCTCTTGAGAAGACTACCTAGTACCGTACCGCGACTCTCGTCTTCTACTATACCTACTTTGGTGTTTGAATATGTAATGTTTAAACACTTATGTAAAACTTATACTTATTAATGAAATGGTTGTTTGTAATTGGATTACTATATTGCATGTGTTGTGATACTTACATGAAGTCCTCCGCCCCCGAACGTTTCCGCCGTTCTGGTTTGGGGGTGTGACAAATTGGTATCAGAGCATTGTTTATAGTGAACTCAGTATATTAGTCATAAAAGATATACAACTATAAACCCATTGGGATAAAAACACTCTGACCAAGAGTTATACTTTAAAAATATAACAATATTTTATAAAAGTATAAGCACATGCAGAATATATATACTAGAATGAGTATCACAAGAGGAACAAAACAAAAGTATTTGGATGTTGAACATTACAGTTAAACCTAGACAGTTATGTAATCATATATGGGATCAATATAGCCTGATCAACTATATTCATTTGAGATATGACCAACGTGTGTTTGGGAGTGATTGTATTGTTCCAATAAGTCTAAAACTTACCTAGGTACCAGATGAATTGTAGAACCAAACACAAAGGTTAAAATACTATAGGAGTATTTTAAGATGCTATAACAAGAAAACTGAAAACTTATCAACTTCTAATAACTGGAAGTCCAAGAATCAAATACCATGGAAGTATTTTAAATAAACTTTTGGGAAATGTTAAAAAGATCTTTTCTGATAAGTCTATAAGTACTAAGTGGATACGTTAAGGTTATATATAGCCGAGATTTTATGGACTTAGAATAGATGATTTTCACTTTACTTCCTTTTCCTTGTTTGGATGTAGTTTTAGAGTAGGATTACTTATTCGAAGGTCTATTTGCTCTGGATTATATATAATCGGTACACCCCATGTGATTATAGGAGGACCAGGAAGGATCACCTTTGTAAAAATTTAAATTTTCTCATAGATTCTCATTCTCGTATAAACCCCTTAGATAAATACTCTGGAAATCAATAGAAGAGTCAAGGAGGATCCAACAGAATTTCATTAGGGGAATCCCAAGAAAGAAACATATGAGAAGTACATAAGCTATAGAAATCATTTAGTGCCCTTACCCTATTAAGGACACCAATGAAAGATTCGCATGAACTTCAGAGATTCAAAATCTTCATTACGAAGCAATGGGGACCAGGGTCAGAATCGGAAGTAAGACAGCCCGGGAATTCAATATACCTACAGAGGAGAAAAACACCGTATAGATACCAGGAGAGAATAAATCAATACCAGGAGAGAATAAAATGGAGAACAAAGGAAAACCATGCATGATACATGTGAAGAGTTTGAGCACCTTTTCATCTAAGTAATAACTAGTAAATCGGTTCAACCTAGTGAGTTAGTGATTTCATTACTCACATTAGGTTTGGAGCTTATCCTCTTTTACTGTCATAGCTAATGACCATAAATCAGATAACGGAATCTTAATTGATGGTGATTACTTCTCAAATTCATAAGTCTATTTTATGTAGACACTGTTATGAATTGTTTTCGAATATTTTTGAAAATTGGGAAACGATATCCACCAAGCGAAGGTAACTTAGTTCGGATGATACTCGGTTCCTAACCATTCTAGAAACTTAACTATATTCCTTACCAGGACTGCATCATAGGGATGCAGGTCGAATCATTAAGAACAATATAACAAAACGAAAGATTAATACATAGATACAAATGGTTTGAATACATCTAGAGACACGATAGTCGCTCAAGAACTCATTTTCTTATCATATAACAGAATCATGCCTCCAAAGAAGTGTAACCAACCCACCAGCAAAAAACCAATCCTTCAGATAGATGCAGCTACGTTTCAAGTTGCGGTCACAGCAGCTGTAACAGCTGTCATGGCACACCTTAATGCTAACAATGCAAATGTTAGTAGTAATGTTATCAGTAACCCCGATAGTGGTGATGACCAAGTACAGCCACAAGCACCTACTTGTAAGGACACCTCGAACCTTAAGCCTAATATCCTTAAACAAAAGTTCGAGAACTTGAAAAGGAGTTGTTCAACTCAAGAACCTAACAGAGGGCAACGAACTGGGGCAGTCAATACTCCCATCAGCCCTGTTATTCTAGTGCCAACCAAGCCGTACTTAGGAAACCTCCCACACTGCAGCAAGTGCAACTACCATCATCATGGAGTTTGCCGAGACCTGCATTGCAATAGATGCAACATAAAGGGGCATACCACCCGCATCTATAGAACTCTGGTCGAGTTCATCACTTCAACTACTGATGTTGGAACCATTCCCATATGTCACCTTTGTGGTGAAACAGGACATTACAAGAGGGACTGTCCAACAGAGAAGAACTATGGGGGAACAGGAGGATTTTGATCCCAATACATGGGAAAACATCAAAGAACCCTGCTATATTTTGGTACGCTTCCAAACCCCGATAACTATTTATAATTATGATTACTCTTCCGTTCAAACTAAATCATAACACTTATATAAAAATTTGAAACCTTAACAGGTATGCTATGATAACTTAGTGTATACATAAGGGTCGTTTATAATTAAGATTTGTAGAGTTAGAGTGAGTAATCCCGCCTCATTTCCTGTTCCTAGTTTGGTTGTGGATTTAGGGCAGGGTTGCTCAGTCTAAGGTCTTACCAATCTTAATTATACATGACATGTATGCACCAAGCAATTATAGAGAGACCTAGTAAGGATCGTTTCATGAAAGTTCATAATTTCAAATTATCAGGACCCTCGTATTGGTAGTACCCGCCAACTTCGAATCAAAAAGGGGTTCGTAGTGATAATAACAGAATAAAACCAGAAGCACGGAAAACTTAGGTACTTAGGATATCATTCTAGTAATCATTCATCCCAGAACGACTTAATATCTATTTCATCAAGAAAATGCTGACATCCTCATTCGACATGGTTTGGCCTGGCCCTTACCATCTGAAAATTCTTAAGCCGTATCAGAGAACTTTTCCTTAATCAGCCGTAAGATGAAATTCTTTCAATCCATAACACAAAACCCTTAGGTTTCCTCTCGTTTCAAAACTTCAGAAGTACCCATGAGAAGAGTACTAGGCCATTCTAGCCTACTTAGTAGACAGGAAACTTCAAACGAAAAGCACAAAAGTAGCCTTAGAAGCCAGTAACTACTGAAATACCTCAATAGATCTCATAGGAAAATCATTATACCACCGGTCAAGTTCAAGAATAGAGACTAAGAACTCATTAACTTGATCTGTTGTTGCTAAGTGTATACACGAGGGTGGTATATAAGTTAGACTTAACAAGATTAAGGATGTGTGCTTCCGCCCTATCTCCTATTCCTTGTTTGGTTGTGGACCTGGGGCAGAGTCACCCATCTGAATGTTTTGGGAAATCTAAATTATATACGACTTGTATACACGAGGTGATGATGGATGAGCCAAGTATGAGTCTGATCAGGAACTTTGGAGCAAAAGCCAGCATCATGTATTCTACTAGGTAGAATTCAACATGAGACCACGACAGTGGGTTAAGCTACTAAATGACTACGAATTTGAAATTCGTTATCATCTCAACAAAGCCAATATAGTAAATAACATCCTAAGTCGAAAAGAGTACCTAGGTCATAGTTCCAATCATTGACTATGATAACCCATTCAAATCTCTCCACACAAAGTAAGGAGGCTCAACAGGAAGCCGTGAGACCTGAAAATATGGCTAGTAGAGAAGATAACTGGAACGTGTGAGAGCACGGTATGCGAATATCTGTTATCTCCACTGAGATAAAAGAATCATCTTCTAGTTCAGGTCGTCACTCAAAAATCTCTAGGAATTAGAGTAGTCATGATTCGATGGGATCATCTATGGTAAAGAATGGGATATCCATTTACCAATTAGTTGAGACCATTATCACACTAGCATTCAAGTTGCTCCATTCAAAACCTTATGTGGTCACAAGTACAGATCCCATCTGCACTAGACTAAATTAGGTAATACACAACTAGCTAGAGATCCAATTTCAACACATCACCCTCGTTGATCTGGAATTCATCCGAGAAACTACCAAAAACAAAATACGAATCGGGAAGCTCCATAAAGCTTCCAGAGTTAACCAGAGAAACTACGGCTTCGATAAATGAAAACCCTTGGAATTCCAAGATTGATGACCTTGTCATATGAAGGTCTCACTCAGGAAAGACAAGATGCGCTTTATAAAGCGTGAAATACAAAACTCAAAGTACATAAGACCATTTGAGGTTATTACCAGAATCGGTCTTGTACCTTTAAACTTAGACTACAAAAAAAAAATTAATAACATTCATCCCATCTTTCGCATATTTAATTTTAAGAGGTGTCTATCCGATAAAACACTTGTTATTTCACTTGATGAAATCAAGTTATATAAAAGTCTACACTCTGTAGAAGAACCAATAAAAACCATGGATAGGGAAATCTAAAGAACCACGCAAAGTCTTATCCCGTCAGTGAAGGTTCGTTGGATTACAAACCGGGGACCAGAATTCACTTGGGAAAGGGAAGATTAGACGTAGTCCATGAGTATCACTTTAGACTTAATTTCGGGACGAAATTCCCTCTAACGGGGTGATAATGTGACACCAGTCAAATTTGGTCAAAAATTTATTGATCTATAATCATAATTGGGATGAACCAAGTGGTAGATTTTGTAACAAGGTTTCCAAAAATATAAACAACACTGAAATCCGAGTTATAACGAAGAAGTTATGACCAATCGAAAATCCGCGATTAAACTGGCAAAACATTGTTCAGTGTAAAAAGAGAATTTTCGATAAAAGGCTTTTTAGACTTAACAATCTAAATAAAAGTTGTAGAATATATTAAACCGAGAACGTTCATAAAAAGAACGTCAAAATCTGACTTCGTATGAGAAAGTTACGATTTTTCGAAATTTTGGTTTAGCAGTAGACAGCTAAAAATTCGAAATATAAATCGATCGATATTTAGCCGATGCAACTTAAATGAGAATCGAAGGTCTCGTCAAAAGTAGCACAACGGTATAAAGACAGACGAAAACGGACGTCGGATGAAGAAGTTATAAATTTTTAACGGATTTTCCTGTCCCGGTCTGTTAAAAATAATAATATTAAAAATAAAATCAAAATTAGCCAACGAAGTCTAAACGAAAGTCGTAGAGTATAATTTTACCTACGCGTGCATATAAAGAACGTTAAAAACGGAGTTCGTATGCAAAAGTTATGAATTTTAGAAGTTTTTGGCTCAAAAACCGAGAAAAATCACATAGTCACTATTCTGCCACGTCACCCTCGCATGCGAGGCTGCCACGTGTCACCTTCTGATAGGACCGCAAATCGTTGTGTCACCATCAGATTGGACCGCAGCTACGGTCCAGTAAGAAGTTCACACCATCGCATGAGACACACCGCGGACCCTCGTGGCCTTCTCCTATTCACCGAAGTTCGGACCACTCAGAAGCCTCAACGTCCGAAGCCTTGCCCCGTGTTCACTTCGCATGTCCAATGCGTGTGCTGCTGACTCCTCGCCCTTGCCACCTGTCTTCTTCGGACCGAACACTCGCACCCCTATATAAAGGGTGCGAGCCTTCTCGCATTTGAAGAGTTTTTCACCCCCAAATTTCACCATTTTCACCTTTTCACCCCCTCGACTTTCTCATGACCCCCGAAGGCCCCGGTATCACATCCAATCTGTCACACCCCCAAACCTGAACGGCGGAAACGTTCGGGGGAGGATGACTTCATGTGGTAACGTAACAAATGAATACATAGTAAAGAAAGCAATACAACCATCATATATATAATTGAAAGTTTACATTTGTCAAAAGTTACATGTTCAAAACTCAATTACAATATGATGTCAAAATACGAGATTAAACTGGCGCCGCAGCATCCCTTCATCAAAAGCGAAATGAATACCTGAAATTACTGATTCCCTGGGACATACAAGTAATTTTGAAAGAGTAGATCAGCATTTAAGCTGGTGAATTTCATAAGTATTTAAGTGACAATGTTTGAATGAACTGAAATGTTTTATCTTCGTTTGTTTGTGGTTAGAAAATCCAATATTTTCTACTAGTATAAAAGTAGCCTTCACTCAAGACCAATGTTTGTTTCTAAAATGTATGTAAATGTAAAAGAACCAATGAATTTGAAAACCTTGTAAATCAATGCATTTTAATACCCCTTGTGAGTTTTATAACCATACTATTGACTCTGAATGCCTATACACAACGTTCTTCAGGCGTTGGAATGTTATGACGTTTGTCACCCCAAACGGTGGACTGCAGCTAACAGTCAGGGCGCGGGTTTGTCAAGCCCGTATAGATCTATACACAAACACCATGCTCCCCCTCCAAGGGATTCTGGTATATAATACAGGACTTGAAATGTGTACTCGAACGTACATGAAGTTAGTGTCTCACAAATCCGTGGTATAAAAACAGATCTACTTGTTAAAATGTTACGTTTGTTCTTGTACACGAAAGTGAACTTCTTGAAATATGTGATTCTACTACATAAGAGTTAGAAATTTGTTTCGTAAAACCATACCTATTATAGTTTCCAAAAAGCGTGTCTTGTTTGTTTAGAAATATTGAGAAGAGAAATCACTTGTTTATGAAAGTATACATTTTTGGTGTAGAGTCTAGGATAGACAAGAAAAATCTAAGAACAGTTTAGTTTATACACGTATTACAACAACATTATATTTTAAAAGGTAAGATGCTATTGTGACATATGTTATATATATATAAAAGTTCCTTTAAATGTTTATAAATCGCATGATATTTGAATATATAACAGTATATAAAAGAGTTTCCTTATGGAACACACGATAATACTCGTGTGTTTTACTTGTAATCCCCCCCTTGAAAGCATATAAAAGTATTTAGAATAATTAAAACGGTTGATTAAGGGGTATGAAACTCACTTGAAAGTTTGAAGATAGCGAGATGGAAAACCGGGCAGAGTTTCGTCTCGGGAAACGGATTTTCCTCGGGGTTCTCGGGAATCTCGGGAGTAAAATCGACCTTCGGGACTTGAGCCAAAAAGACCAGAGCTTCGGGTTTGAACGGACACGGAAAACGAGGCAAAGTTGGGAGAGAGAGAAGAGAAATGAACCCTTTCTTTGGAAACCCTCGCATTCTATTTATAGGAAGGCTGGTCTGCCTCGGTACGCGGGGCGTACGCTCGTACGCGCTGCGTACGCGTACGTCATGCATGACCGAAGCCTCGACTGCCTCGGTTCGGATGGGACGGGTTGTTGGGTTCTCGGGTCGGATGGGACGGGTTGCTGGGGAGGTGGGTCGGATGGGACGCCGGGTCGGATGGGACGTCGGGTCGGGCGGGTCGGATGGATCGGATTCCTCGGATATGGCGACGTGGACGATCCGAGGCCAATCCTCTCGGTTACGCGGGGCGTACAGGAGTACGCAGCGCGTACTTCGGAGGAGGATGCTGACTCCCCTTCGGATAATATCCGAATTTTGAATTAAATAAATAAATAATTTATTTAATAAACTTCAAAAATCCATATCTTCTTCATACGAACTCCGTTTTCGATGGTCTTTATATCCTCGCGTAGGTGAGACTACGCTCTACAACTTTCGTTTAGACTCCGTCGGCAAATTCCAAAATTATATTTTTATTATTTATTAAAAATCCATCGTGTTTAAGGAATTTCTTAGAAAATTCATAACTTCTTTATCTGATGTCGGTTTTTGCCAGACTTTTTACCGCTGGAATACCATTGTCGAGACCTTCGATTCTCGTTTAGGTCATTCCGGCCAAAAGTCGCTCGATTTCCGATTCGAGTTTTTAGCTGTCTGTTGCTAAGCCGTACTTGGAAAAATCACATCTTCGCTATATGAAGTCGGATTTGGGCGTTCTTTTCACGTACGATTATGTTTCACAGACATTTAATCATAGAAGGAAATTAAGTAGAACTTATTTATACATGTTATTATGAAGGTAACTTTTTATTATTCAGAAGTGGTTACAATACTTGACCCATTTTGGTCGTTACAAAGAGTTGAAATATCGGGTTGTCACATCATCCCCCCGTTAGAGAGAATTTCGTCCCGAAATTTAAAGTAGCAAAGATGCTAGTGAACATGAAAGAGATGAGGGTACTTTTGTTTCATCTGAACTTCGCGTTCCCATGTGAATTCAGGTCCCCGCTTGGCGTTCCAGCGAACCTTCACGATGGGTATGCGACTTTGTTTTGTTTGTTTGACCTCTCGGTCCATGACTTCTACTGGTTCTTCCACAAAGTTGAGGCTCTCGTTGATCTCGATCTCGTCGAGTGGAATAACAAGAGTCTCGTCGGACAGACACTTTTTCAAGTTTGAGACGTGGAAGGTTGGATGGATGTTACTAAGTTCGCGCGGTAGGTTAAGCTTGTAAGCCACAGGGCCGATTCTGGCAAGAATCTCGAAAGGCCCTATGTATCTTGGATTTAGTTTCCCACGCTTTCCAGATCGTATTAAACCCTTCCACGGTGAGACCTTTAATAAGACGTGGTCTCCTACCTGGAATTCTAAAGGTTTCCTCCTTTGGTCAGCGTAGCTTTTCTGTCGATCTCTTGAGGCCTTCAATCGTTCACGAATCTGAACGATCTTCTCTGTTGTTTCACGTATGATCTCCGGACCTGTGAGAGTGCTTTCAGGAACTCTTCCTCTAGCTAACTGGGTATCGCCAACTTCAGTCCAGCACAGAGGGGATCTGCACTTTCGACCATAGAGGGCTTCAAACGGAGCAGCCTTTATGCTTGTATGATAACTATTGTTGTATGAAAATTCGACAAGGGGTAAATGAATATCCCATGCCTTTCCAAAGTCAATCACACAGGCTCTCAGCATGTCTTCTAAAGTTTGTATTGTTCTCTCACTTTGTCCGTCTGTCTGTGGGTGGTAGGCTGTACTCATGTCTAGCCTAGTTCCCAGGGAACTTTGTAGTGACTGCCAGAATCTTGAAGTGAATCTACTATCTCGATCGGAGATAATGGATATTGGAACACCATGCAGTCGTACTACTTCCCTTAAGTAAGTTCTTGTAAGCTTCTCCATTTTGTCAGTCTCTTTGATGGGTAGGAAATGTGCGGATTTGGTCAATCTGTCGACAATGACCCATATGGTATCGAGTCCACTTGTCGTCTTGGGTAACTTGGTTATGAAGTCCATAGTAATCCGCTCCCATTTCCATTCCGGTATCTCTGGTTGTTGTAGTAGTCCTGACGGTTTCTGATACTCGACCTTAACCTTAGTGCAAGTAAGACATTTACTCACGAAGGTAGCAATTTCTGCTTTCATGTTAGGCCACCAGTATAGTTTCTTAAGATCCAGATACATTTTATCTGAACCCGGGTGAACGGAATATCTTGAATTGTGAGCCTCGGTCATGACTACGTATCTGAAACCACCATGATTTGGGGTCCAGATTCGGTCCATGAGATAGTAGGCTCCGCCACCCTTGACTTCTAAATTCTTCTCCATTCCTCGCAGGGATTCACCCGCCACATTTTCAGGTTGCAAAGCTTCCATTTGTGCTTCTTTAATTTGTGTGGATAGGTGGGAATGGATAGTCATGGTCAGAGATTTGACCCTCCGACCAGTGTATTCCTTTCGACTGAGGGCGTCGGCTACTACGTTGGCCTTGCCAGGATGATAACGAATTTCGCATTCGTAGTCATTCAGTAACTCAACCCATCGTCGTTGTCGCATGTTGAGTTCCTTCTGATCGAAAATGTGTTGAAGGCTCTTGTGATCGGTGAATATAGTACTCTTTGTTCCGTATAAGTAGTGCCTCCAGATCTTCAGAGCAAATACCACTGCTCCTAACTCGAGGTCGTGTGTCGTATAGTTCACTTCGTGTGTCTTAAGCTGTCGGGAGGCATAAGCGATAACCTTCCCTCTTTGCATAAGAACACAACCAAGTCCTTGATTTGAAGCATCGCAATACACTACGAAGTCTTCTATCCCTTCGAGGAGGGATAGTATTGGTGCGGTGCACAAGGCCTGTTTTAGTGTCTGGAATGCCTTCTCTTGTTTCGCTTCCCAGTCAAAGGCCACTCCTTTCTGGGTTAATGAAGTAAGAGGTTTCGCAATGCTCGAAAAGTTCTTTATGAATCTGCGATAGTAGCCAGCTAGACCTAGAAATTGACGAATTTCTGTAGGTGTCTTTGGTGCCGACCAGTTCTCAATAGCCTTAATTTTGGAAGGGTCCACGTGTATACCTTTCTCGCTAACAACGTGACCTAAAAATTCGACTCTTCGAATCCAAAATTCGCATTTAGAGAACTTCGCATATAGTTTCTCCGTTCGCAGTGTTTCTAGGACTTTTCGTAGGTGTTGACTATGCTCTTCCTCACTTCGAGAGTAGATAAGTATATCATCGATAAAGACGATGACGAACTGATCCAAGTAAGGGCGGCATACCCTATTCATTAGGTCCATAAATACTGCTGGTGCATTGGTTAATCCGAACGGCATCACCACGAATTCGTAGTGTCCATAACGAGTTCGGAAGGCTGTCTTTGGAATGTCCCCCTCTAGAACTCGTAATTGGTGATATCCGGATCGCAGGTCTATTTTGGAGAAGTAGTTCGCCCCTTGAAGTTGATCGAATAGGTCGTCGATACGGGGTAGAGGATAGCGGTTCTTGACAGTAAGTTTGTTCAGCTCTCTGTAGTCGATGCACATACGGAACGATCCGTCTTTCTTCTTTACAAACAAGACCGGTGCTCCCCAAGGTGAGAAACTTGGTCTTATGAATCCTTTATGAAGGAGTTCATTAAGTTGGCTGGAAAGTTCCTGCATCTCTGCTGGTGCAAGACGATAAGGCGACTTCGCTACTGGGGTAGCTCCTGGAATTAAGTCGATTCTAAACTCGACTTGGTGTTGCGGTGGTAATCCTGGAAGTTCTTCTGGAAAGATATCGGGAAAGTCGCGTACTACCGAGATGCTCTTGATGTCCTTCAGTTCTTGACTTGTATCGACGATGTGCGCTAAGAATGCTCGACAATCCTTCCGCAAGCACTTTCGAGCTTGGATGCACGAAATGATGCGAAGGTTTGTACTAGATTTGTCGCCGTAGACAACTAATGTTTCGTTGTTTGGGAGGTTAAGACGGACTGCTTTCTCAAAGCACATGATGTCGGCGCGAAGAAGGCTCAACCAATCCATGCCGACTATGACGTCGAAACTTTTAATTTGAACCGGCATGAGATTGATTGGGAAAGAATGGCCGTCTAATGTTAACGTACAGCCCATGTATATGCAATTTGTGTTTTCGGTTTTTCCATTGGCCATCTCTATAGTGAATGATTTTTCTAACTTGCTAGGTTTAGGTTTAAGTAAATGAATAAAGTTTTGACTCACGAAACTTCTCTCCGCTCCACTATCGAATAATATGCATGCGTAT
Source organism: Lactuca sativa (assembly GCF_002870075.4). Lineage (NCBI taxonomy): Eukaryota > Viridiplantae > Streptophyta > Magnoliopsida > Asterales > Asteraceae > Lactuca > Lactuca sativa. The sequence goes on from NC_056628.2 coordinate 39,929,914, forward strand.
GAATTATCGAGAAGGAACGTACCAGCAACAATAGTTGGGTCAGCTACAGCTTCGTTGTGGCCTATTGCCAAAACTCGTCTCACACCTCCGGTGCCTGCTGCCTTAGGACAGTTTCTCTGGTAGTGGCCCACCTCGCCACAACCGTAGCAAGCCTGCCCTACACCCGCACCGGGAATTTGAGTGATCGGCTTTGCGGGTTCCTTGCAGAAACGGGCTGTGTGCCCTTTCTGGCTGCAGTTGGCGCACTGCATAGCTCGACAAAGTCCATGGTGGTGGTAATTGCATTTGGTGCATTTTGGGAGGTTGCCTATATAAGGCTTTGTTGGGTAGGTATTTGTAGGGCTGTAGCAGGTACAGTGGCCGCATTTACTGACACCAGCTGTTTCTTTGCGGATTCTTGGGAAGATCCACCCTTCCCTTTAATCCATGCCCTCTTCCTGCCATTGTTGTTGTTGTAGTTGTTGTAGTTGTTGTTTGCTTTCTGTGGGGCTGGTGCAGAAGTGGTTGAGTTCTGATGACCTCCGTAGTCGATCAGAGATTGTGCCAGTTCCTTAGCACTTTCAAAGGTGTCAGGTTTAGAAGCTAACACGCTTGATCGCATTTGGGGCGTCAGTCCCCAGATGTACCTTCCTATCTTCTTGCTCTCGGGAGCAATCATATCTGGACAAAGGATTGCCAGCTCGCAGAATCTGTTGGTATAAGTAGCGATGTCGGTACCAACCATTCCGAGAGTCCATAGCTCGTGTTCAAGCTTTTGAATTTCTCCCCGTGGGCAGTATTCTCTCATCATCATGGCCTTCAAGTTCTCCCAACTTATGGAGTTCGCCACGATTAGGGTGAGTACTTTAACGTGGCCATTCCACCAAGTTAAAGCTTTATCGAGAAGGGTGAAAGTTGCAAATTTGACCTTGCTGTGCTCGGGGCAGGAGCATATTTCAAAGACTGCCTCCGTCCTTTCGATCCACTGCCTCAGGGCCATCACACCACCAGTACCATAAAACATTCGGGGCTTGGCATTAGTGAAGTCCTTATAGGTGCATTCCCGAGGTGGTCCATGACTCTCGCCATGGTTGGATGGGTGTGTGCCAGATCCCGAGCCATTAGTACTTGAGTTATTGATCTGTGACATGGCAGCTGCCACTGCCGCGGTGACTGCTGCTTGAAACATAACAGCATCAAATTGAGGTGGTGGAGGTGGTGGTGGTATAGGTGCTTCCTCACCATTGTTTCGCCTTGGATTCCTACGCGGAGGCATCCTTCAACTATAGATTGAAAAGACAAGGATAAGAATTTCATAGAATGGAAAAAAAATGTATGTGTCTCATGAACTAAATCGCTATAGTTCAACAACAAATGATAGCATGAGTCTTACAATAGAAGAATGAAAGTTATTTGTAAGACTGAAGGTATGAAACAAGTATTTGGGGTTCTCAAAGACCATTCAAGGTTCGAACGAAATACTCAACATAGTAGTAATAGTGCCACTTATATTAATATAAAAGTTGTTACAACGATCATGAAAATTTGACCCCCATAAGGGTCTCCGATTACAAAGTTCGAGAAATTTAAAGACTTTTAGCCGAGGTCCTAAGCTATAACAAAATTTGAGTCCTAGACAAGCATTACTTGCGTCGAAGGTTGCGCTTGGAGCTTGACTCCGTATCTGATTGCTTTGACTCCATTAGACGCCTATCGAAAGCGGCTTGTTGTTCCCTTAGTTCGGCGAGGGCTGCAATCATTTGCGCTTGAAACGATTCAGCTTGGAATTGGGCGTTGTCTTGCATCTTGTCCAGCCTACGGATGTCAGAAGTGTGAACCTGCACTTCCACGTTGATATCCCGGAGTCGACTAGCTTGTACTCCAGACTGATAGGACTGATTGGCTAACTTACCCACCATTACCGGGAGTGCTCGATCAGCCGAACCTCCGCCGCGGACATCATAGAAGTCCCGGCACATGCCGTAGGGAGGGCGTAGGTTTTGCTGTTGGCTCCAATGGTGGAGGTGACTTCCCCAGACGGGAGTCGGTCCTTGAAAGTTCCTTACGAAGACGGGAGGTTGAATGGGTGGTGGATCGATAACTTCCGGCTCTGAGTCGGTACCGGAGTCATCACCCACTTCTATGGGTTCCTCGTCCTCTTCGGGATCGTCTTCGATCCATCCTCCGTTGCCTTGGTTGGGAAAGTAGGGGTCGCCAGGGTGGTGAAATCCAGCCATTTGGCTGTACGAGAAATAGGGTTATAAGAATTGAGTAAAGTCGGAACATGTAAAACATGTAAGTTAAACTAGTTTAGATAGCAAATACTCCTATAGTATTTAAATTCTTGTGTTTGATTCTTGAAATGGTTTGGTAAGTTTTGACTTGTTGCTTACTATGATCATTCCTCGATATACGTTGGTCCAATCTTGGGCAAATATAGTTGATCACGCTATATTTGTCCAAAATCTGATTACATATATCGAGTCTCAATCGTAGTGTCAACTTGTCTAAATACTTGTATAGTTGTATAACATGAAAATAGTTCGTGGTATGCATGTATTTGTACTTAAATGAACTACCAATTTAAGTTGAACGAAATGCTGCTTAAGTGTAAAAAGAAAATTTGTTTTGTCAGAGAGTATTAGTCCCTTAAGCATTTATAGTTTGTATATCTTATGTGGTTCGATATACTTAGTTCACTATAAACATTGCTCTGATACCAATCTGTCACACCCCCAAACCTGAACGGCGGAAACGTTCGGGGGCGGATGACTTCATGTGGTAACGTAACAAATGAATACATAGTAAAGAAAGCAATACAACCATCATATATATAATTGAAAGTTTACATTTGTCAAAAGTTACATGTTCAAAACTCAATTACAATATGATGTCAAAATACGAGATTAAACTGGCGCCGCAGCATCCCTTCATCAAAAGCGAAATGAATACCTGAAATTACTGATTCCCTGGGACATACAAGTAATTTTGAAAGAGTAGATCAGCATTTAAGCTGGTGAATTTCATAAGTATTTAAGTGACAATGTTTGAATGAACTGAAATGTTTTATCTTCGTTTGTTTGTGGTTAGAAAATCCAATATTTTCTACTAGTATAAAAGTAGCCTTCACTCAAGACCAATGTTTGTTTCTAAAATGTATGTAAATGTAAAAGAACCAATGAATTTGAAAACCTTGTAAATCAATGCATTTTAATACCCCTTGTGAGTTTTATAACCATACTATTGACTCTGAATGCCTATACACAACGTTCTTCAGGCGTTGGAATGTTATGACGTTTGTCACCCCAAACAGTGGACTGCAGCTAACAGTCAGGGCGCGGGTTTGTCAAGCCCGTATAGATCTATACACAAACACCATGCTCCCCCTCCAAGGGATTCTGGTATATAATACAGGACTTGAAATGTGTACTCGAACGTACATGAAGTTAGTGTCTCACAAATCCGTGGTATAAAAACAGATCTACTTGTTAAAATGTTACGTTTGTTCTTGTACACGAAAGTGAACTTCTTGAAATATGTGATTCTACTACATAAGAGTTAGAAATTTGTTTCGTAAAACCATACCTATTATAGTTTCCAAAAAGCGTGTCTTGTTTGTTTAGAAATATTGAGAAGAGAAATCACTTGTTTATGAAAGTATACATTTTTGGTGTAGAGTCTAGGATAGACAAGAAAAATCTAAGAACAGTTTAGTTTATACACGTATTACAACAACATTATATTTTAAAAGGTAAGATGCTATTGTGACATATGTTATATATATATATATAAAAGTTCCTTTAAATGTTTATAAATCGCATGATATTTGAATATATAACAGTATATAAAAGAGTTTCCTTATGGAACACACGATAATACTCGTGTGTTTTACTTGTAATCCCCCCCTTGAAAGCATATAAAAGTATTTAGAATAATTAAAACGGTTGATTAAGGGGTATGAAACTCACTTGAAAGTTTGAAGATAGCGAGATGGAAAACCGGGCAGAGTTTCGTCTCGGGAAACGGATTTTCCTCGGGGTTCTCGGGAATCTCGGGAGTAAAATCGACCTTCGGGACTTGAGCCAAAAAGACCAGAGCTTCGGGTTTGAACGGACACGGAAAACGAGGCAAAGTTGGGAGAGAGAGAAGAGAAATGAACCCTTTCTTTGGAAACCCTCGCATTCTATTTATAGGAAGGCTGGTCTGCCTCGGTACGCGGGGCGTACGCTCGTACGCGCTGCGTACGCGTACGTCATGCATGACCGAAGCCTCGACTGCCTCGGTTCGGATGGGACGGGTTGTTGGGTTCTCGGGTCGGATGGGACGGGTTGCTGGGGAGGTGGGTCGGATGGGACGCCGGGTCGGATGGGACGTCGGGTCGGGCGGGTCGGATGGATCGGATTCCTCGGATATGGCGACGTGGACGATCCGAGGCCAATCCTCTCGGTTACGCGGGGCGTACAGGAGTACGCAGCGCGTACTTCGGAGGAGGATGCTGACTCCCCTTCGGATAATATCCGAATTTTGAATTAAATAAATAAATAATTTATTTAATAAACTTCAAAAATCCATATCTTCTTCATACGAACTCCGTTTTCGATGGTCTTTATATCCTCGCGTAGGTGAGACTACGCTCTACAACTTTCGTTTAGACTCCGTCGGCAAATTCCAAAATTATATTTTTATTATTTATTAAAAATCCATCGTGTTTAAGGAATTTCTTAGAAAATTCATAACTTCTTTATCTGATGTCGGTTTTTGCCAGACTTTTTACCGCTGGAATACCATTGTCGAGACCTTCGATTCTCGTTTAGGTCATTCCGGCCAAAAGTCGCTCGATTTCCGATTCGAGTTTTTAGCTGTCTGTTGCTAAGCCGTACTTGGAAAAATCACATCTTCGCTATATGAAGTCGGATTTGGGCGTTCTTTTCACGTACGATTATGTTTCACAGACATTTAATCATAGAAGGAAATTAAGTAGAACTTATTTATACATGTTATTATGAAGGTAACTTTTTATTATTCAGAAGTGGTTACAATACTTGACCCATTTTGGTCGTTACAAAGAGTTGAAATATCGGGTTGTCACACAAAGCCCGAAGCAAGCCCCGGAGCCTCGTAATTCTCAAGAATTCATCCTCTCTCTTGTCGAAACTCTGCCCGGTTTTAGCCGGTTTTTTGTCAAACAAACTATTTTCCGGGATACAAAACGCTGCCCGAATTACCACCTGTCAAGGTGAGTTCATACCCCTATAATTTACATTTTTAATGGTTTCTAAATGCGTTTTAGGGGGGAATTAAAGTTTAACACAATACTAAATTGTGTTAATAATTGTATGTGATAATAATCACGCAAATAGTTTCTGTATGCTTTCAAGAATTACCAAATACATCCAAAATGACTTAAAGCCATGTTAAATCTTTAAATTCATGTAAACTCTGTTAAATTCTTTGAAAAATGTTTTATAAACTATTTCAAATTATAAATGCCAAAAATCATGTTTATACATGTATAAATATATAAATAAGATTTGAAGGACTTAGGACTAATGAATAATCTTATTTCCTTTTCCTTGTTTGGATGTGGAGTTAAGGTTGTGTTATTTGTCCGAAGGTCGTTTCCTTCTTAATTATATATATTATACATATATTAGTATAAAAGGGTCACTCGTATTGGTATCATTACCTATGTATCAGGCTGAGCAAAGGTGTTCATCCATGAGAAATCATGTTAACCAGATAAAGCATATAAATTATAATAGGTATAATTTATGATTCAAAACTAAATATACGAGTATGATTCACATTCCAAGGAAAGTACCAAAACTTATTTAACTATACCAGGATATGTATAATGCCTTTAATATACGAATAATATATTAAAGAAGTAAAGATACATCATACCGGGTTTGCATTAACAAAGGTACGATACAGAGTACCATGGTTAGCAATCACGGGGTAATAATACATCATACCGGGTTTGCATTAACAAAGGTACGATACAGAGTACCAGGGTTAGGAATCACAGGGTAATAATACATCGTAACTCTCATTGAAACAATAAATTTTTGAGACCCATCATGGTGTACTTTTCTAAGTACGACTTTAAGTCCTGACCTATTAAACAAAATCTCTTGTAGGGAGAGCGTGAATTTGTGTATAGATCTATATGGGACTGACAATCCCGCACCTCTACTGTTCGCTACAATTTGGCCGGCAAGCCTAGGGTGTCAAATATCATTCCATTCTGACGCCTGAAGAACGTCGTCGCAGGCATATCAGTCATATTAGTATGGTTAATAGAACTCACATGGATAAAACAATGAGTGAATTACTAAGTAATATATTTCTCTTAAAACAGTAAGAAAAGATAATTACATCCCGACCAAATATACCTTCTATAGTCTTTACTTAGAGTAAAAGCTACGTATCATGAAATCAAGTATGGTAAATATACTTGTACTTCTGTTTTTGAACATTTAAAACCACAAGGCAGTATTATGGATAATATAATATTTTCCAGGATTAATACTAAGGTTTTTACCATAAAGCACATATAACTAAGAATACTTTTACAAATGAAACGGTTTATGGAATTAAACCACTTATTCAAAAGAAACGGGTTATGGGATTTAACCACTTATACAAAGGAAACGGTTTATGGGACTAAACCACTTTTACAAATGGAACGGTTATGGGATTAAACCACTTTTACAAATGAAACGGGTTATGGAAATAAACCACTCATCAAATGGAACTTAGTCATTCAATCTCTGTAAACTAGTATAACATAAAAGACCTTTAGTGGTTAATGCTATAAGTCCTTAGTTATTACATCAGAGTTATATGTAAGTAATATGCGATTAAAAGTGAAAGGTGTGACTTCCGCCTTACTTCCTGTTCCTTGTTTGGTTTTGGGCTTAGGGCAAATACACCCATTTCGCTGTCAGTTCGATATTAGGTTATACATAATTAATATAAACTAAGTAATTACAGAGGGAAACTATTAAGGTTATCAATTTATCACCTCAGGAAATATAGGATTTTCTGGAGGAACCAGTGAACTTTTCCAAAGAACCTAGAGTATACTTTACAGAACTAAAATACTTATGAACTCACCAGCTTAAATGTTGATCTACTCTTTTCAAATAACTTGTATTCTCAGGAATCCAGTAGATAGGTACACTCCCGAAGCTCTTGAGAAGACTACCTAGTACCGTACCGCGACTCTCGTCTTCTACTATACCTACTTTGGTGTTTGAATATGTAATGTTTAAACACTTATGTAAAACTTATACTTATTAATGAAATGGTTGTTTGTACTTGGATTACTATATTGCATGTGTTGTGATACTTACATGATGTCCTCCGCCCCCGAACGTTTCCGTCGTTCTGGTTTGGGGGTGTGACACCTAATGACCCACTCCCCATGAGTTTACGGCCATAAACTCATGGTGGGGTGTTCTATGATGCTAAATGGCCTTATATCACTTGGGAAAATTAGCTAAGATCAAATCTAGGGCATAGGAATGGATTAAACTCACATATGGACTATTTAATGGAGTTTACGGCAGTAAACTAGGAGTTTATGGCCGTAAACTCCCCCACACTCAATCCCTTGATGTTTTGGTTGTCCTAGGTCATTACAATGCAAATAGGAAGGTTCTAGGGTGGATTCCATGGCTTAGGAAGTGATTGGGACTTGTATTAACCTTGGAAAAGTAGTTTACGATCTATGAAGATGTTCTTGGGAGTTTACTACTGTAAACACATGAGTCTACAACCATAAACTCATGTTTGTCCAAGATTCATGGGTTTTGGTGGTTGAAAGTTAAGCATACTAAGTTCTAGACCCATTTCTAAGCCATACAAGGTGTTAAGGGCACTTTAACACGCATTTAATGAGTTTAAGGTCTAAGGAGATGAGTTTACGGTCCAAGAATGTTCTTGGGCCGTAAACTCAAGCTTGTCCCATTTGTGTAAGTTTTGGTGCATTTCTTGAAGGATTATAAGGTTCTATACTCTCATGGAAGCTTGTTGGAGGTGTTTAGGGGCAAACTAACACCTTAAAATGAGTTTACTCCCCATGTATAGGTGTTTATGGTCCAAGCATGTTCTTGGGCCATAAACTCATGCTTATGCCCCAAATGATGAGTTCAAGGTGTTCTAAGTCCATGCAAATAAGTCCCTTAGTCATATCTAAGCTCCAAATGAGGTTTGGAAGGGTTTTAAGGCTCAAAACCCCTTAGTACACGTGTTCACGACCTAAGGAGGTTCCAGGACCGTAAACACATGTTTATGGTCCTATTCCTCATATATTTGACGAATTTGAAGGGCAAAGGTGTTATACTAGGAGCTAGGATATTTACCTTGATGATTTGGAGCTTGATTTGGACGATTTTGGCTTGATTTCGAGTTTTAGAGAAAGAAAGTAGAGAGAGTAGAGAGAGTGGAAAAGGCTTCAAATGAGGCTCTCTCAACTTTATATATGCTCAAAGTTTGGGACACGGAGGAATTCTACCCGATACTGACGTGCTAAGCTCTTCAAAGGCCAAAACTGCAAGCTACAATAAAGAGGTATTCTTCTAACTTGATTTTATGATTCATGTACCAATATTGTATGCTAGTTGTAGGCTTCATGCTTTGGAAATCTTATTGCATGTATAATTAGAGAAAACATAGATCCAAAGTATTTACGGTTGCATGTGCACCATAGGAGTGTTATAGTGCTTAAATCCCAAAACAAACTTCTCTCTCTATCATTTGAAATCGGTAGGATTTTAATTCTCTCTCCATAATTTGGAAATCTTTAGGATTTGTAGAATCGATTACTCTCTATAAATATGGAAATTTATAGGATTTCTAGAATCAATCACTCTCTATAATTTGGAACCTTACCATGAAAGGATCGGAGGTGACTGCTTGCACCTCTCGATTTAACAACCTCGCAAAGCTTAGCCCATGAATGGTGAACCTGGAATACAAGGAGACCAAAAGGTACATAAGAGTATTAGGATCACCAGTTCATGGTCCGTTTACAGTGTCCAGACCCACTACCTTCAATAGTGCTAAGCAATTGTCATATCAATTAACTGAGCATTGTATCCGGCAGGTTACCATACCCCTACAAACCGAAAAGAACCAGAAGAGGAGTACAAAGAGGAAGTTCCGTGGAAAGTCAATTGGGAACTTCAAGAATCACAAAAGCAATCTAAAAATTGTGGTTGTGTACTCCTTAATCACAAACACTCACCTCCATCAAAGCCCTACTCTAGGAATTTACCCCTAGTATACAAAGTCCAATTTCCACGATGTCGGAAATTGCATGGTCTGCAACATCTATAACTTAAAAGGTCAAACCTTTAGGTACTGCAGAAAGGCCCGAACAAAAAAAACTTCAACCACCCTTACAGGAGGAATCCGAAATTGCTTCGAATACAATTAACAAGGGCATTTCAAGAAGGACTCCCCGAAACAGAAAAATCAGGGTGGCAAAGGAAGAGCATTTGTGATAGGTTTTGGAGATGATCTCCTGGAACCAACTGTGGTTACTAATATATTTCCCATCTACAATATTTATGCTTATGTATTATTTGATACTCGTGCCGAGAGAAGCATTATTCTCCCATAATTTTAGAAGCTTGAATAACCATAAATCATGTAAACTTAACAAAGCTTGCACTATAGAAGTAGCAAAAAAACAGTTTGAAAGCACCTTAGAAATACTCAGTACGTTCCTTCTCACACCTAATAACCATGTCTTTCATGTCAACCTAATACCTATGACCATTGGAAATTTCGATGTGATCATCAGAATGGACTGGTTAACACTTCATCACGCAAAGATCTTATGTCACAAAAAAGTTATCCGACTACCTTTACCAAACAACAAAGCCCTCATGACTTATAGATGCAAATCAGGAAAGAACCTAGGATTCATCACTTGTATGAAGGCAAGGAAGCATTGCAGAAGAGATGCTTCACTTTCTTGGCCCATGTGGTGGATATGAAAGAAAAGGTAAGGAAATCAAAGACATACCGCAAATGTGCGATTACAAGGATGTATTTCTAAACGATATAACTGGAGTAACTCCAGTTAGATAGGTCGAATTATGAATCGACCTAATCCCGTGTGCAACACCAATGGCAAGATCTCTTTATCATCTAGCTCCATCGGAAATGCAAGAACTATCCAATGAACTTCAAGAACTTCTTGAAAAAGGCTCTATCCGGCCAAGCTTCTCTCCATAAAGAGCTTTGTTATTGTTTTTCAAAAAGAGGATAGATCGTTTAGGATGTGCATCGACTATCGAGAGTTGAAAAAACTCACCGTAAAAAACAGATACCCACTCCCGAGGATCGATGACCTGTTCGACCAACTACAAAGATTATGTTACTACTCACATAACCATCTATGATCCGGCTATCATTAACTCAGATTTAAAGAAGCATATATTCAAAATACGACATCTAGGACTTAGTATGGTCACTATGAGTTTCTGGTTATCCCATTCCGACTGAACAACAGCGCCAACCAAATTGTGCCAATTCTTAGGGCTTGGAGGTTATTATCGAAGATTTTTATCGAGAACTTCTGGAAATTGAAGCAACTCTTGTGCAGTGCACCAATTTTGTCTCTCCCAGAAGGAACATAAGACTTTGTAGTATTCTACAACACCTCACACCAAGGGTTATGATGTGTACTGATGTAAAAAAAATAAAGTCATTGCATATACATCCACACAACTTAAGCCAAACAAGACCCACTACACTATTCATGACTTACAGTTAAGAGGTATAGTGTTTGCCTTCAAGATTTGGAGACACTACCTATACGGGACGAAGTATGTCGTGTATACCGACCATAAAAGCCTTCTACTCATCTTCGACCAGAAGAAGCTCAACATGAGACAATAAAGGTGGGTAGAATTACTAAATGACTACAAATGTGAAATTCGTTATCATCCTAAAAAAGTAAATGTCATGACAGATGCTTTAACCAAGAAAGACCAAGTTAAGCCACTTCGTGATAAAGCCTTAACCCTAACCACCCACTCCAATCTCACCACCCAAATTCGAGATACTTAACTGGAAGCACTTAAAACCCGAGAATATCATAGAAGAAAACCTACGAGGTATAGACAAACGGTTCGACCTCAAGGGAGAAAGAACATGATATTTCATGAACCGAATTTGGACCCCAAAGTTTAGTGAAGTCAAGAGTCTAGTTTTAAATGAAGCTCATAAGTAGAGATATTTGATACAACCTGGATCAGACAAGATGTATCTTGATCCCAAGAAGATTTATTGGTGGCCCAAAATGAAGCTAGATATTTCCACATACGTCAGTAAATGCTTGACCTGCTCCAAAGTCATAGCAGAGTACCAAAAGCCATCAAGAATAGTACAACAACCGTCAATCCCAGAATGGAAATGGGAATAGATAACCATGGACTTCATAACAAAGTTGACAAAGACATCAAGCGGTTATGACTCCGTATCGGTCAGTAGTTCACTGTTTCACCAATTTCACCCATTTCCTAGCCATTAAAGAGATCGACAAGCTGAAACCCTAATTTTAAAGTTTGGAGGGTATTTAAGCAACATGATGGATCATTTTTCCCACACCTTTTCAACCTCCACCTTCTTTGAGACATTTTTGCAAACCCTAACCCTTGAGTGTATGTTTTGGAGCTCAAGTGTGTGTTCTTGGTGTATTGAAAAAGAAGATTCTTGGAGAATCCTTGGTGTGGGTGCAACTTATTAATCTGGGAATCTAACCTTCTTAAGAAGCTCAAGAAGGTATAAAGCTTTGATATTGACTTGTATTTCTGTAAGATCTTTTCATAAGAAATTTATGTGTTTTTAGTCCCTTTCTTGGCCTTAATGAGTATGAGCTACTTTAAGACCAAAGTGTCTGTCCTTTCTAAATAGTTGAGGTGCATTAAGTCATAAAAATGCTATCTTGGTTCATTTGGTGCATATATGCAAGTTATAGAGGTCTTAAGTGGTTAATACAAACTAGGATCTTAGTTTTGGGACTTAATAAGACATGTAGAGCCATAAATTTGGAAAATTAATGGTATGGAACACCTTTTTAGGCTTGGATCTGAAATTAGACGTTTGGACTTGTTGGATTAAGCACTTAATGAGGATTTTGGGAGTTGCGAGGCCACACCCCGCATACAAGGAAGTACGCCCCGCTTACTTGGTCAACCACCCCGATTGTAGTCAATGTGATGCTTGGTGTACGCTAAGCGTACCTCCGGAGTATGCCCCATATACTCACATTGGGTCAGCTCGGAGGGTTGACTCAGTTGGGTTGACTCAATAGACTTAGTGGGGACTGTTGACTTTAACCTATTTTGACCAAGTTGGACCTTGGTGTATTTTCTATACTCTGGGATTTTGATGGAATTGGTCATTTGGTCGAAATAGGTATTGGTTTGAGAGCTATGATTCGGAGTCGGGCCTTATCAATTAAGTTCAGTTTGCGATGTCAGTTTTCCTCACTGTACTTACGAGTCGAAGGCACCAAGGTCAGCCCTTTGGATTGTTATACTGGTTAATCGTATGATTGTGTACTATATTGATCAGTTAGATTTGTATCCTAGTAGATAGGATGAGGTTATGCTTATGGATCATTAAGATATGTCTGTTTGTTTATTGGTTGGTTATTTTTAAGCTTGAGTGTTATATATGTGTGTCGACACGGTGTATGTATGGTTGGGTTAAGGTGTTCCTGCTTTGTGCTGAAGGCCAACAGACCCAAGGCGTCCTGGATATACTGAAGGCCAATGTGGGGTAGTAGTCAGGCCGAAGGCCCGTAGAACGGTCTAGATAGGCTGAAGGCCCAGTATGGTAGGGGTGAGCATGGTGCAGTTTGGTGCGGTTTTAGGTCCAAACCAAACCACAAACCGCAAGGTGCGGTTTTTGAATTCTAGAAACCGTTGGGTGCAGTTTTTCAATGGTTCAGGTTTTCGGTTTTTTAGTGCAGTTTCGGTTTGTACCGGTCCGGTGTCGGTTTAAACCGAGTCAAACATATGGTGCGGTGTTTTATGTTCACCCGTACAATGTTTTTAACCGTGGTGTTCATGTAAAGATTTATGATTGTATGACATGCTGTCATTTCATTTCCTCACATTTAGAAGCTTTAATTTTGAGTTTTTTATGTTGTTTACTTGATCAATTCATTTGTAGCCCATATTCCCAAGCTCATTTTTTTTATTCAATTTGTGCTTAGAAGTTACAAGCTTGCAAGTTGTAGCCCACATAGTGTTTACACTTTACACATAATCATTCAGTCACAAACACAAAGTGACAAACTCGCATATTAAACATAATACTTAATTACTAATTACCGTCAAGTTCAATATACAATATATGTATAAATTACAATTTATTAGTTTTTTTTTTAAATAAAATGTATAATTGTATAATATAAATTAGTGATCTATTTTATTGTTATTAAGTTTGCAGTGTGGTTCGGTTTTGGTGGTCTGGTTTCTAGATAAAAATCGCACCGCACCAATAAATTCGGTTTTTAAAAAAATAAAATCCGCACCATCATTTTTTGCGCCGGTTTTGGTTTTTCGGTTGCGGTTTTTATGGTTTTTCTTTTATTGGTTCGGTTTTTGCTCACCCATACAGTATGGCGTACCAGTCATGCTGCAGGCTGATTCTTGATCGTTATGTTATTGTGTTTATCGATGATATCTTTGTGTATTCCAAGACTAGAGAGCAGCATGAGGAGCATCTTTACGAGCTTCTAGGGGTTTTGAGACGAGAATGGCTCTATGCCAAGTTCTCAAAGTGCGAGTGATGGTTACGAGAGGTCCAGTTCCTTAGGCACCTCATTAACCAGGATAGGATTTTGATCAATCAGGCCAAGATCGAGGCCGTAATACAGTGGGAGGTTCCGAAGTCTCCCTCGGATTAAGGAGTTTCTTGGATTTTGGCAGCGTACTATAGGAGATTCATTCAGGATTTCTCCAAGATTGTAGTACCCCTCACTCGTCTGACAAGGAAGGGGGTGGATTTCCGATGGGGCCCTAAGCAATAGTTGGAATTTGACACTCTTCGGCAAATGTGAGGCCCCGGTTTTGACTCTCCCAAAGGGAATTGAGGATTTCTTGGTATTCTCTGATTCTTCCATCATTGGTGTGTGGGCAATCCTCGTGTACAGAGTAGGGGTGATAGCTTATGCTTCAGGACAGCTTAAGTCGCAAGAGAGGCGACATACTATCCATGGTCTGGTGTTGGGGGCAATGGTTTCAAGTCAGTGATATGGTATTACTAAAGGTCTCACCTTGGAAAGGTGTGATACGCTTCACGAAGAGGGGAAGTTATGCCCCCGGTATATTAGGCCTTGTCGGGTGATTTCCAGTGTTGGCAAGGTTGCTTATAGATTAGATATTCTTGAGGAGCTCGGTCAGATTCACAACACTTTCCATGTTTTGTAGCTTGGAAAGTGCATATTGGATGAGGAGGCAGCGGTCTCCTTGGATGATATTCAGGTCGATGAGCACCTGAACTATGTTGAGAAGCTGGTGACTATCCTGGAAAAGAAGGTGAAGGTTTTGCATAACAAGGAAGTACCTTTGGTAATGGTACGGTAGTAGCACCGGAGGGGCTCCGAGTGGACCTGGGAGCCGGAGGCTCAGATGCTGGAGCAGTATCTGGATTTGTTCACTATAGTAGACTTCGAGGACGGAGTCTAGTTCAGGTTGGGGAGAATTGAAAGATCCCGAAGTTAATGTACTTCTAAATTCATCCATATAATTTTATTTCATGTCAAAATGATCCCACTAAGTCCAAGAGTTATGCTTTGAAGCCCTAGTGGCAGTTTCGTAATTTGGGAAGGAGGAGTATGCCAAACGTACATGTGTGGACGTGGACCATACAAGGGCGTGGCGTACACTTATGTTCGTGCGGCATACTAATGTCAGGAGGAAACGCTAATTTTTAGGGTTTGATGGTATTTAAGCAACATTATTGCTCATTTCTCCACACCTTTTCAGCCTCCACCTCCTTTGAGATGTTTTTAGAAACCCTAACCCTTGAGTGTGCATTTGGGAACTCAAGTGTGTGTTCTTTGTGTGTTCTTGGTGTATTGAAGGAAGAAGGAAATTCATGGAGAAGCCTTGGTGTAGCTGCAACTTGTAGATCTGGGATTCTTACCTTCTTAAGCAGCTCCAGAAGGTATAAAGCTTTGATCTTGACTTGTATTTCATTAAGATCTGGTCATGAGAAATTTATGTGTTTTTAGTCCCTTTCTTGGCCTTAATGAGTATGAGCTACTCTAAGACCAAAGAATATGTCCTTTCTAAAGAATTAAGATGCGTTAAGTCATAAAAATGTTATTTTGGCTCATTTGGTGCATGAATGCAAGTTATAGAGGCCTTAAGTGGTTAAAACAAACTAAGATCTTGGTTTTGGGACTTAAGAACACATTCATAACCATCAAGTTGGAAAGTTTATGGTTTGGAACACCTTTTTAAGCTTCGATCTAAGATTGGACATTTGGACTTGTTGGATTAAGCACTTAATGGGAACTTTGGGAGGTTAACCACCCCGATGGCAGTCAATGTGAGGCTTGGAGTATGCTAAGCATACCTCTGGAGTACACCTTGCGTACACGCACTGGTTCAACTCAGTGGGTTGACTCGATTGGGATGACTCAGTTGACTTTGACCAAGTTTGACCTTGGGAGTATTTTGGGTATTTTGGGATGACTCAGTTGGGTTGACTCGACTAGGTTGACTCAATTGACTTAGTGGGTTTGACTAGTTGAATTTGACCATGTTTGACCTGGTTGGACGTTGGGGTATTTTGGGTACGTTGGGATTTTGATGGAATTGGTCATTTGGTGGAAATAGGTATCGGTTTGAGAGCTAAGATTCAGAATCGCATCGAAGGCACGAAGGCTGGCCCTTTGGATTGTTATCCTGGTTTAACGTATGATTGTGTACTATAGTGATCTGGTATATCTGTATCTAGGTAGATAGGATGATGCTATGCTTAGGGATCTGTAAGATTTGTCTGTTTGTTTATTGGCTGGTTATTTGTATGCTTGTGTGTTATATATGTGTGTCGACACGGTGTTTATATGGTTGGGTTGAGGCGCTCCTTCTTTGTGTTGAAGGTCAATAGACCTAGGGCGTCCCAAGTAGACTGAAGGTCAGTGAGGCGTACCAGTCAGGCAGAAGGCCCGGAGGACAGTTCAGATAGGCTAAAGTCTCATTATGGCATAACAATCATGATGTAGGTTTTGAGAGCGTACCAGGTAGACTGTACGCCTGTGGAGCGTTCCAGTTGCACTAAAGACACTATATGCATGTTGTTTGATGTTATTGTTATGATTGTGTGTTGTGTTAGTATTTTGGGAGGAGTTCACTAGCTTTGGGCTTAAAGTTTTGGGTTATGTTTCATGTACCTCGGACGATCGCGGGAAGGCGAAGGCGTGATCGTGCACCTCCTCGTGTTTTGACTTATGATTTTGGGAAAACTATGATATTAAATATGTTTTGAAAACTAAATTATAAACAATGATGATTTCTGGGATGGTTTTAAAAGTTTATTTTTTTCATGAATTTTATAAATGTTATTTATTTAAAAGAAGAAATAGTGTCCTACTAAAGGCCACAATATAGAAAGGTATCATTAGATTTTGAAAACAAGCTAAACTAATCCCCCATTACATTAGACCTATTGAAATCTTGAAAAGGGTTGGTTTGATGGCTTACAAACTCAAGTTATCTCAAGAACTCGACAGAGTTCATGACACCTCCCACGTATGTACTTTCTAAAGTGTTCCTCTAATAAGAACCGTGTCTTTCCTCTCGAAGAGATCCAGGTCAACACTAAACTTTACTTCATGAAAAAGCCAATGTAGATCATGGATCGATAAATGAAAAGCATTAAAAAAGTCGCATACCTATAGTAAAAGTCCAATGGAACTCCCGTAGAGAACGAAGTTTACTTTTAAAGGCGAGGAACAAATGAAACAAATGTATCCGCAACTATTAAGCGATGCTCCCGCCAATAGTGGAACGAAATGATAGGGGAAACGAAAAGATACTGGAACGAAACAATATTAAAACAAAAGAACAGTGGAAACAATTATAGTAAAACAAAGTAACCTGGAACTTAATAATTTCGGAACGAAATTCCCTTAACGGGGAGGAAATGTGACATCCCGGAATTTAAGTATTGTTATTTGATTCATTGAGTTTTAGTGCATCTTATGTGAAATAAGTGAGTTCATATACAAAAGATACGACTGTTTTAAGAATCCAAAACGTAGTTCATTGAGTTTTAGGGAATCTTATTTGATTCATCGTAGTACGTGTTTCTCTGATTTCGAAAATATAAAGAACGTCCAAAACGAAGTTCGTATACAAAAGATATGACCGTTTTAAGAATCTAAAACCAATATAATACTGATTTTTTTAAAATTGCTAAAACCGCATCTATCCATTGAGGGACTTGCATGCCTCAAATGAAAATTACGAAAGCATTTTTGGACTCAGGCTATGGCCTAATATTTGATTCTATATTTGAAATATACTTTTTTGTAAAAATATTTAGAAAAGTAAATAATCAGACATTTTTAGCTTAATTAAACGTGAAACTTTAAACGTCATTTCACAGAGAGATTAGTATAACATAATTCAATTATGTCTTCTTTTTTGGAATCACCACAACCTAAACATTAAACAGATACTTTTATAAAATTAATATGAATTTGTACGATGGCACGAAAATCAAGATATACATCACGATAAATAAATATATATAAAATATATTGTAGTTATTATTGTGAATAATGTTTATAAGCTGTATAATGAAAATGCCACTATATATGTATATATATTTTTCTTGTCGTATGCGACTTCAAAAGATCTAAATTAGTTGTGTAATCACAATGCATATGTTATATAATTGAAATTATATAACAACAGTGTATATATATATATATATATATATATATATATATATATATATATATATATATATATATATATATATATAATGTCATGTAACATTTCCAAAATACCAATTATTGATATACTAGTGGTGTACCCGCGCAAAGCGGGGCCGCCAAATAGTTTCCGGTTGGTAATTAACTCATTTCATTGAATAGTTTCCTTGCGGCAATTTGATCAAACCATAAAAACAGTTAAGTATTAAACAAGATACAAAATATTGTTAATTCTTTCATTTCTACAATTACACGTTGATAAATAAATTTATGTGTTACTTCCTTATAAATATCAAATCTACAATCATGAATGTTTGTTCTTTTAGATCACCAATGGATAAAAGTCGATGCATAAATATAATGACATGTTTTGCAATAAACATCAAATGATTATACACGATACATATTGTAACAATTGTAAAATAATGAGTTCTTAATTGTACCTTATTAATCACATAAGACTTCTTTGTACACTAAGTTTGATGTGTAGATTGCATCATGATCGAATATTTTTTTTTGGCTTTACTAATAACTTTGTATCCACACATGACATTCCTCTGGATAATGCCACATAAAGTTGGCCATGTGAGAATACTGATTCTAGTAGATAAACTCCCATGTTTGGAATTGTTTGTCCTTGAGATTTATTGATTGTCATCGAGAAACTAAGGTGAAGTAGAAATTGCTTTTTCTTCAATTTGAATGGGAGCATCTCATTATCAGACAGACATAGACATAGAGGAGTTCTTGGCAAAAACACTCTTTTTCCAAAATGCTGACCAACAGCTATTTCTGCATCAATGACATATTGCTGGAAAGATCTACATATCAATCTGGTCTAATTACATAATCCATTCGATGGATCGATATTTCGAAATAGTATTATTGGGCAACCAGTTTTTAACCGAAGATAATGAGGGGGAAGGCCACTAACATTCAGTGAGTTCAAGAACTTCGTTGGATATAAGTTATTACTATCGTCTCCCACCTCATCATAACTGTAGTAAACTTTTTTCTCTCCCAAAAACTGTTTGATTAGTGTCTAAGGCTGTAACTATATTTGGTAAGTACTTGACCCAGTTGTGCATGGTCCTTTTGGGTTGCCTTCACCATAGCAACTTGATAGGGTGATTTAGAGAGAAGAGATATTATTATTAATGTATTATAAGAATAATATGTTAAGAGAATAATAATATTATTTGATTAATATAAGTCATAAATTGATTATGAATTAATTTGGTGACTTAAAGAGATTAATTGAATAAAGGGGTATAAACTGTCAAATGTGTGATAGTTGTATTTTGAGCTAAGAATCCTTATGGATATGGGTTGGATGATTTTAGGGATATGGATCACCTAGAAATCGTCCAAGGCCTTATCTAGGAAAGGATTTGGATTGCTTTGAGGCTAAGTTATCTAATTAGAGTTTTAGGGTGAAACCCTAGGAGCTCACAGTATAAATAGACCCATAGGGTTGAGGAAATCAGCACCCTTGTGATTAGAGTAACCCTAGAGCCGATTTCCCTCTTCCTCATCTCTCTCAAATCATCTTCTTGCTAGTTGGTGTTTGTAAGCCATTAGAGGAGTGACATTTGTGACTCTAAGCTCTAAGAAGAAGAAGGTTTTCAAGCAAGTAACTCAAGGTATTATTCTAGATCTGTTTTCATATGGTTTAATTATTAGCTTACATTAGATCTAGCCATGAAAGTCTTGGATATGTTGCATGTTCAATTAGTGAAACCTAGATCCAAGCTATAGGGTTGTATGTGCACATACGTAAAGTTCTTATGTCCAAAACCCATCACATTTGGTCATTTATCTCATCAACACTTTCATTATTACCTGTCAATATTACCCTAGAAATGATAAATTCTAAATCAGCTTTGTTGGATTGCAGAGAAGGAAAGATTGCATCAATAAGAGCATCTACTGAGTTAGCCTTATTAGTGTACTTAATATCTATGTCATCATGTATACGAATAAATCTCTCGTCCATTCTTTCCCCAATTTCCATCACCAACTTGTAATAAAAAAATCATGAAACGACGGGTCAGTTAGTTACTGGTCTTATGTTGATAGTTAACCGAAGCCTTTAAATCGATGGCCAAAGAGGTGACATTCGTAAGCTAGAGTCTTCAATTTGTGCTCGTGTGCCATGTTTAACAACCGACAACACCTGTCTAAATTCACCTCCCATAATCCTTATCTTTCCACCGAATAAGAGTTTCTCACCTGTGATGTCTTGGATTGTTCGATCAACTGCCTCCACTTCTTGCCTCTTAGCTATTGATGCTTCATCCCATATGATTACCTTTGCCTCACGAAGTAGATGAGCTGCCCCACTTTGTTTATTGATTTTGCACATCGAGTTATTGTCAAGATTGGGAGGAATTTTAAATCGTGAGTGGGTTGTTCTCCCTCCTGGTATGTTATTAGTCGCAACACCTGACATAGTTGTCGTAAGTGAAATGAGACCACAGGCACAGGTATTGGCTAATAAAGCTCTGTACAAAAACATCTTTCTAGTTGCACCATGACCATCTATGAAGAACACACCCATAATGTTTTCTTCCACGTGCCTTATTATCTGATCATATGCAAATTTCCAGTTAGGATTGAGGGAGTCTTTTGCATGTAAGTCTTTGTTTTCCACAGGTATAGAGTATTCTTCTTGCACCTCACGACAACCTTTGGCTTGTAAATTAACATTTTCATTCAAATCTAAAAGACCGTAATCACTAAGTATCTTTCCAAAAGATTGTAGGATAATTCTGATGTCGATGAGGACCATATTCTAGCCTCATTCAGAACACGCGTATTGTTTCCTATAATCTTCAGAAAAAGAATCATAGTGGTCACGCCATAACTTACGAACATGACCCAGTTCACAAAAAACCAATATCATAGCAAATAGACTTCTAAGGGCATTGGGGAATTGAAATAAGGAAGCCTCTGCATGACATTGGGACAAGTTATCATCACTCTCTATTAATCCTCCCTCAAGAGCCGCATTTTGAAATGTAGGATGTAATACACCGTTGGTTGTGTATATATCTTCACAATAAGTAGGCCCAGTAATACGGCATAAAAGCAGGCGTAGGTAGTACCTCTATCCTTCAGCTGGATTAGCATAAACAAGTCTTCCTATCATTGATTTTATTTTCTGGGGACTACAATGATGTGTGCTCATATTCCATGTAAAATGGTTGGGTAAATCCTTGTACATATATTTTCTAGCATTGGAGTCTTCTTTATTTTTCTCAAAAAATAAAGTCAAGATTGAATTCTTATCTTTCTCCCTTTCAACAGTATCTTCCAATCTATCACCATATTTGAACCTAACTAACTGTTGATTCGACAAATGTATTTTCAAATCCATCACACAAGGGTGGATCTGAGAAAGTGGAAAGCTAAAAATCTGCCACATCGCCTTAGGGGGGAATACAAAACACGCATCTTGAAACCTACATATTTCATTAATCATGTCATTTGCTCTATCTTGATCAATATGGAAAACTTGTTTATCACGACCCTTATAAAGATACTTGAAGATGTACTTCACAGATTTTATATCGAACAAACCTCAACATTGATATGACAATTGAACATCATTAGCAACTTTGGGTTGTATGGAGCCACCCATATATTATCCAATTTAATTTGTATTGCTTCTATTCACCTCAATTCCATTATTTCTCCTTCTATATAGTGGATATGAGTCTTCTCCTCGTGATGTTTTTTCGTTGAATTTCCTAGGTTACCTGAAACGACATTTTTTGGGCACACCCTCCATACATGGACTTTTTTCTCGTAAACTACCACAAGCATCATGAATCATATGATTTTTAACCAAATCATGCATTGGGAGATACTTAAATGGATCTGGAATTTCGGCGCACATGATTTTGTTATAATTGTCTGGATTGGTCATCTTATGTGCATATTCTATTATTAGGAGGAAATGTGCATGTGGCAATCCACGCTTTTAAAAATCTACCACATATACATGTGCTCATACCTTACCAATGATATTCCTCCTCAATAATTGTACCTTGAGATCCTCTACTTTTGCACAAAAAACTCTTGTAACAAGATCTAGTCGATCTTGCGCTATTTATCTGGGGCAATAACTCATGTACAATTTCTTTTCAATTTGGGTTGCATGTCCTTGTAACGAATATATCATGACTCCCATCCTCTTGAACTAAGGTCATGGCATCCAAAAATTGCTTTCGCATGTCACGTGGGCCTCCGATGAAACTTGAAGGTAAGACAACTCGTTCTCCAACCATACTTGTTTGACCCTCACTGACATTAAAGCAATCAACAATACCTTGATATAAATCAACTCTAATTTTGGTTTGGTTTTCTTTTCAAAAAATCAAACATGAAGTCTCAATCTTCATGTACCTATCTACCACAAATTGTTGGAAGAATCCCCTTCCTAATAGAATTATGTTATTATTTGAACGTATCTGGAACTTGTATCAATAGTACCCGCGCATAGTTACAGTATTCCTACCTCTTGTTGAATTAGAATTTGCGATATTATAATTTACATTATACTTATAAAGTTTTTTATGTGTACGATTAAGGTAATAGTTGTTATTTGTAATAAAAATGTAAAATATAATTTAATGCATACCTTCAAAATCATCGTCATTGTTTTCATTTTTAGTAATAATCTCATCTATGGAGACTTCCTGTATTGATATTTTAGGATGCCATCCAGAATCTCCGTTAGGAAAGGATAAAGGATAAGACAATGGATCATAACAACCATAGTGAGTTTGAATAGTTTTAGTATGGTCTGACCTCCCATACATAATAATACTTCTCTTATATGCAGTGTGTTATCATTTCCTTCAACCCAAGTACCAACAACCTATGTAAATGTGCGGTTCAATAACACAAATAATATCTATATCTTTCATAATAAATATGAGACATTTTATTTTAAATAACATAAAGATAAGTAATAGCATTTACACCTCAGATGTGGTCGCCTTAACGTACACCCTCTGGTCAAGTTCCACAGATGGATTCAGAGTCACTCTATAATTGTCAAGTGAAGCTAGTTCTCAAGGACGTCGAAATGTTCTAACATATCGGTTCGAAGAAAGAATACGAGTAAGTTTTACAATGATTTTCCTATCAACATTCGGGTGCTTAGCTCTCTCTCTCTCTCTCTCTCTCTCTCTCTCTCTGATAATACATTTTGACCATCATAAAAGTAGAATTGCAAGTACTTCGACTCGCCTTCCCTTAGAATTAGCTGAACAATATTATGATAGAATGTTCTGTGCGTACAAAAAGTATATACTCCATAAGTCATATTTGCCAATTCTTTATCCACCTTAACACCTAATGATGTGAATGAAAAATTTGAGTTGTACGCCCTTATGTTGTACCTGAAAAATTCTTCTAGTATATCTTGCTTTGTGAATAGTTGGAGAAATTCTGTGGGAATAGGGGAGTATGCTAGTTTTGTCTTCCCATTCATGTAACAAAAGGTAGGGAATTCGAATTGTATTCGTTTTGCTCCACAATGAACACAAGGATTCTGAGCTTTTAAGACACGATGTTCCATAGGGATGTTTTTATAAACAAAATCATATGGATCCTCCTGGAGGGGTATACTCTAACCGCTCTTAGCCTATTTCGTTCCTTTCTTCATTGATAATATTCTTTGTTATAAGTACTCGTCTTTTGAGTCACACTTATAGGAGCGACCTCAACCGTCTCCAATGTATTGTCTGTCAACAGTGTTGTAGATTGGCTGGCTCCTTCATCGTTAGCTATCTTTCTCATTTTGTTGTCCTTCTGTCTTGCATAATAGTTGTTATTGTATCTTTTTCGATTTTCTACAATAATAATTTTTTTGATGAATATATACATAATATGAATGTAAATATATAATACATACATGTGTGTTTGTATACCTTTTTGTTAATCAGTACCATGTTTGCAAACATCATGATTTTCAATTTCCTTTTCCATAATCCTCATTGCATACTGAAATAAAAATGTAGAGAATAAGAATTTAATAGAAGGTATAAGATAAGAGTGGCGTAGGAAAGGAATTTGAAATTTGAATCTTATAACCTAATGCTTTCAACATTAAAACCTACCTTAGATAAAATTGTCACCAAAAAATAATCTTAAATTAATATAAGGTCAAATTCAAAATAAACATAAAAAATCTAGTTAGGTAAAATTATCACAAAAAATTTCAACATATAAAACCTACCTTAGACAAAACTATCACCAAAATTTTATCTTAATTTAATATAAGGTCAAATCCAAAATAAAAACACAAAAAACAAAAATAGAAAAACATTCACCAACGAATGTTTGACAACCAAATAGATCAACTCTTAAACAAAAACACATTGAAAATACGACAAATCAACCACAAAATGTCTCACACAGAATTAAAGATTCTTCTTGGCATATGTCTGAAGTTAGCTGCTTCCGACATCATCGATTTGAATACTATGTTGGTTAACTCGGTTGAATTTAAAATGTTTAATGTATATAGGATAATAATTAAAAAAAGGTTTGACTTAGTTAATTTTATATTACTATAAGTATGAAAATTTCAAAAATAAAAATCCCACTTACTTGCAGCCAAATGAACCAACTTTAACCAAGAAGCATATATTATGTAGTTTCTCTTCAACGCATAATATATCATCACAATTTGGTGGCGTGTCCATTCCGTTATATGTAGCTTAACCTTTATTATATTCACCCTATTCATTTAAAAGTATGGTCAGAATTTGTTTAATGAATATGTGTTAGTAAAGATATATTTTATGTGTATAACCGATAAACTTGTGGTCTATCTTGGAGAAACAAAGTGAACGAAGTTAATTCCTTTCGATGGCCAAACATACGTGAGTAGTTTACTTTTCCCCAAACGATTTTTCCAACAACATCTAAAAATCAATACATTTAAAAAATATTAACTTTTATTTTAAAAATTAGAATATGGTTATAAAAAACAAATTAGTAATTTAATATAACGATCATCATTTTTTTCTGGATATCCTATCCTCTTGTAGAGACCTGATAGAGGAAACCAATGGATAAACCGAAAATCATAAATTAGTAGTATAGGACCATCGATTAAACCGTGTGCTAGTGCTTATGCGAATAAACCAATCATCACGGCTCAAATTGTATCCTTGATATCTCAGAAACTCATAGTAGGTTGGTTCAATTTGGAAATGGTTCAAAGAGAACACACCTCCCAGTAGATTCTCTCCAAAAAAGGCATCAATTGTGGAGGAACAACTCACACCTTCTTATCTCTTTAATAGACAAGATAATTAGTTAAATAAATTACTTATATATATATATATATATATATATATATATATATATATATATATATATATATATATATATATATATTACCATAAAAATAAAGTATAACTAACATTTTAAACTCACATTTCGATCAATAAGGATAATGAACAATTTGTTCGATGTAACATCTCTCCAAAAGAACTCTACTCGGACGGTTGTTAAATTATACCATAAATGAGGCCTTAGTAGCAATGAAAAGTTATCAACATAAGTGTGTGCATCCATGATTCTACAAAAATATTCAAAAAATGTTGTATTTACAATTTTATTAATTAGATATAATTTAATGTGAAAATATTAACATTTACATAAAACTGTAAATGTTTATATGATAAATTATTGATATGTTTATCTTATATACAAGTCTCATTCTTAGGAGGAAACATGTATGTATTAATTGTTTGGTTTGCCTTAACTATACCCTTATAATATTAAAATATTATCAATGTCATTTGAGTGGGTTTTGTGTTCAACCAAACATTAGATTTGAATTAATTTTAAATGAGAATGTATTTCAGATATCAATGATCCATGTAATGTAAAAACCTTCTATGGGAAAGAATTACCGATGAAGCAGTAGAGGTCGTTGAAGAAGAAAATGATATAATTCATATTTTAATTTTACAAATATAAATAAGGTTATTGCAAATCAATGCAATCCTCACATTAGGACCATATTGCCCTTGTACATTGTTGTTATATTAATAAAATTCAATTTTTACAGTTTTAGGACCATATTGCTCTGCACATTGCTTTTATATTAATAGAATTTAATTTTTACTATTTTGAGGACCATATTGCCTCTGCACACTATTTTTATAATAAAAAAAATCGATTTTTACAGTTTTAGGATCACATTATTAAAAATTAGTTTTTATAGTTTTAGGACGATCTTGCCCTTGCACATTGTTTTTATATTACTAAAATTCATTTTTACCAGTTTTAGGACGATATTGCCCTTGCATAATGTTTTTATATTTAAAAAATTGAATTTTTAAAGTTTTAGGACGATATTTCCCTTACACATTGTTTTTATATTAAAAAACTTCAATTTATATGAAAAAGGTTATAATAGTAAAACGAAAAAATGGTATATTCTCTTGAAGTATATATACTGAAATTAATTAGTAAAAATGAAAATACACATACACATAAAAAAAATATGTTGAAGTCTTTACTTTTACAGACATAAAAATAGAAAGAGACATTCACTCAAATACACAAGCACATAATGTCTCAACATATACATATACAAACCATACATATATACGATGTCACAAACAAATACATACACACATATATACATGTATTATCTGAGACAGAAGAATTTTATCATTACAAACAGAATAAGTTTATCACTTCAAATAGAAGAGAGAAGAAGATTATCATTTGAAACGAAAGAAGTGTATCGCTTCATACTAAAAATAGAACAAAAATTAGGAGTAGAATTAAAGTTAATAAGCAAATCAGACCTAGTCCTACGGGGTGTTGTTCCTTGCCAGGTGTCACACTCATGATGTATTCCACATTTAAAAGTGCAACGGGTTCACTTTTGTGCATGGAAGTTGGAATTGGCATTCTGTTTGCTACTACCATATCCTGCATAAACAAGTATGTAACACAATAATTTATAAGATCTTATTTTAAAAGAATAATAAATTTTCAGTAATCTTCATGAAAACATTCCTGATTAACTGTTGAAACAAAAGGATACTAAAAACCTATAGTTTTTAAATGTTATATACTTTCCAGCAAAAGATACTAAATGACACCCTTTTAGTATTTGCCTTGGGAATAGATTTTTACAGTTTTTAAAAGAAAATATAATGATTAGTAACCGTTCATAATTTCATATTTGTTCTTATATTATGGAAAACTTCTAAAAATTCCAACAAAACATCTTAAAAAATAGTAAAAAATATGTTTTGATTACTTTTTTAAGATCGGGTATGACTGGTTGACAATCAAACTAATTTTTCATATTTTATTTGTCACTGAACTGTTTGTTTGTATGAGCAATTAAAAAAATTATTATTTTTTGTTTCTTCCGACCTAGTTTATTTATACAAACTTAGATATTTTTTAAATCTTAAAAGTTTGTAAGTAATCTAAAAAATAAAATTTAATGAAACATACATGTAAGGGTAAAAAAAATCAGAAGCATGATGAATCTTTTAGATTTCTTTGCATTAAACATTGGTGTCAGAATCATTTCCTAATCCTCTCTCTTTCTACAAGTATAGTTCTTAAAACAAGTTCGTTGTATGATTTCACTAATCAAAAAATTAAAATTAGTATTAAATTTGAAGTTTAGTTAGACGAAAAATTTTACCTCTATTTTTTTATTCGGATGTAAGAGATTTGTTGCACCTCTTCAATTGCAATCAACTCACATGATTAACCTTACTAAAAATTACTGCAATCCTCATATTAGGACCATATTGCCCCTGCACACTATTTTTATAATAAAAAAAAAATCAATTTTTACAGTTTGAGGACCATATTGCCCTGCACACTGTTTTTATATTAATAAAAATTCAATTTTTACAGTTTTAGGACCATATTGCCTTGCACACTGTTTTTATATTAATAAAATTCAATTTTTACAGTTTTAGGACCATATTGCCCCTGCACACTGTTTTCGAACTCTAAGTAAGTATTCTAAATAAAATTTCTAGCATTAGTGACGATAAGCATGGGAATAAATGTCACTTTCGATTTAGAAGTGAAAAAAAAAAGTTGCATCAATACTAAATTAAAATTCCCAAAACAAAGATTGTTACAACTTTCATGAGATAAACACTTAACAAAGAGAAACAATGAAGAATTGAAGGAAAAGAAACACATGTTTTACTAAAGCTACATGTTCTAAATGTGATTCGTATTTCATAAAACAAGAAACAAAAAATAGATACAAGCTTTAAAAATGGATCTTAATTCTATAAATCATTTGTGAAAGTTGATGATATTATTATATTAATACTAATTACTAACCTTCCTCAACTTGAAGTACCATAGTTTCTGCATCTTCTGGTTCAAATTCTTCAACCTTCTTTTGGGCCCCACTAATAAACAAATACTCACAATTCTTTGGATCTGTTTGAATCAGAATTACATGCTTGCAGCGTGGAGCTTTCATGGTGAAACTCCATATCTGAAATAATATCAAGAATCATAATGAATAATCCTGGAAAATAGGTGAATTCAGTGATATTACTTGGAAATATTTAAAACTTATAGCTTACCTTTGTAGAGTAATAATTTCCAACTTGCTTTTTTCTACATTGAACCTTACACCCTTTGCAATCATGGTGAAGAACATGATGAAGAAGATACAAATATTTTGTGAGTATCAATGGAAAATAGGATTAGCAAAGTTTGTTTTAGAAAGCGTTCAAGTGTGGATATACATTAGCAGCCACGTGATTAGATAAAGTTTCAGTAATTATGCTTTTGTTGGTTTAATGAACACTTGCTTTTGTATATAGATTTATGCAGATTATGTAGTCTATTATGATGATAAAGTGAATCTACATTTGGATTTGACAGAATTTATGTTTCATGAATGTAATTTGATGTTCTTGCCTTTAAAGCCTTAACGATTGATGGCTTTCACATGCATTTTGGACTAAAATGCAAAGGACCATCAAACTCAGAGAAAGCAGCTCCAACACATGTTTCTGTAAGCCCATATTTTTTCCCAATTGGAGTCCTGAAAAAAGATACCATTTACACACAATATGTATATTAATATATTAGTAATAAAATAATAATACTTACCCAATGCAGACAATTGATAAAGCGTTGTGTGTCTTCAGCTAAAGGAGCACCACTACATAGCATGAAACGAATGTCTCCTCCAAGTATAGAATGTATCTTCTTAAAAACAATATCATCCCAGAATAGATCAGGTTATAGACATATTTCAAACAACTTTACATGCTTGAAATTTATTTTCTTTAGAACAACTTTACATCTGTGAAACTTACCATGACAATTTCATGTAGGCTAAAATAATCAAAACCACTTAAATTTTTTTGATTCCTTTTCAATTTTGGATTTTAACATACCAGCTACAACTGCAATAGTGAGGTAATCAAAACCATTTAAAGCGCTCTAATGCTGGATCCTTTGCCAAAAGCTTCAAAAATTACACATTTTCACAAGTTGAGTTTATATAATTGGCTGTAATGCTTGACATAATGACATTAATCTTTTATGCATATAAAAAGATATAAAAACATCAGCTTCTTGACCATGTATTACCAAGAAGAAATTGATATGGAAAAAAACAATAGAATAACTTCCTTGAAAGTCTTGGCTATGAATAAACACAAAACATCATGTTTAATAAACAATCAAATGTTGATTTCATATGTTAGTCGGCCCCATATACACTAATGTTGTGGATAAATAATTTTGAATATTTGGAAATTTAAAGAGTTGTTAATGCCAAAAGAAATGGCAAGAAATTCTTGCAGTCATAGACAATAATATGGTTTGCAGAAAGATTAGAGAAGAAAAAGAATATGCATTATATCAGGAATTATTATGCCACTCATGGTACACATTACATAACTCACAGTTACAGATAGGAAGGGAGATGTAGTGCTCGTTTAGACACGAAGAGCCATGTCTCAGAAGGATGATATGTTAAACCATTATAGGTTATCATAGGCAAGCAACTATACTGTATACATAATCATGCCAAATAATTGCATAAAATAGCCAAAATGAATTGTCTAATCACTTTGACTTAAAATTAGAACAGGGACTTTCAAGTAGGCAAGAGTGAAAATGCATGAGAAATCATGAACTAAATTAGGGCTTATTGTAACATACACGCTTAGTTATCATGTTTTGTAATAAATAATATTATGAAATATTATATGAATTTGAGTAACTGAGTTCTAACGGATAGTTTTTACTAGAAATGAAGTACAACTATGTTTAGAATCAATCGGAAAATATTGGAAGTCTTAGGAGATTCCGATTAAAAGTCAAATATTGAAATTTAACTGAAAGTTGTAGTATTTGTTAAACCGAGAAATTTAATGAAGACGTTATGACCAATCAAAGATCCGCGACAAATCCGACACGGCGCCGAATGACGTAAAAAGTGAGTTTTTGATAAACTACTTTTTAGTCTTGGTGATTTAAATGAAAGTTGTAGTATTTGTTAAACCGAGAATTTTCATAAAAAGAACGTCCAAATCTGACTTCGTATGAGGAAGTTATGATTTTTCGAAGCTTCGAAATAGCAGTAGACAACTAAAAACTCGAAGTAAAAATCGAGTGATTTTCAGCGGACGCAACCTAAACGAGAATCGAAGGTCTCATCAATAGTAGTACAACAGTAAAATGATAGACAAAATTGAACATCGGATGAAGAAGTTATGATTTTTAACGGATTTTTCTGTCCCGGTCTGTTAAAAATAATAATATTAAAAATAATTTCAAAATTAGCCAACGGAGTCTAAAAGAAAGTTGTAGAGCATAATTTCACCTACGCGTGCATATAAAGAACGTCAAAAAACGGAGCACGTATGCAAAAGTTATGGATTTTAGAAGTTTGGGAGACAAAAATCGAGAAAATCTGAAATCCGAGAAAATTCGCATGGTTGGGGTTCGGCCACGTTACCTCACATGCAAGATGACCGGTGTCCGACGCGTGGCACAGCCACCTTGCACTGAAGGTGTGGTCCTCTCCTGATCTGACGCATGGCTAAGCGCTGGCGCCTTATGAGCTTCGCCATCTGTCTCCCCCCCCCCCCCCCCCCACCCGCTCGCTTCTCCTTGCTTCGGATCCAAGGCTCGCACCTATATAAAGTGTGCGAGACCTCCTGGGTAATTTTGGAAATTTCACACTTTTTACCCCTAAATCCAATTTTTAGCTATTTCAACTTCCCCCGAAGCCCCGGGATCATTCCGAACACACGAAACACGTCCCGAAGTGCCCGATAAATTTATCTTTTCGGTTTGAAGCTCAACCCTCACAGGGCCCGGTTTTCAATAAAGCTCCTGGTTTTCAGCGAAGAAAGCTATCTATTATAACGAAGTTGTGACAACCCGAAACTTTCATCCTATGTAATTGGTCCGCGTATTGTCTTTAAATCTTGAATTCTTCATCCTTTGTAAATCTTGTGGTTCCAAATGCGTGTTTTGGACATATATAGTCTAATTATGGGTCTTAGGAGGAGTTGGAAAGTGTTTTGCATCATGGAATTGGATCAAACACACCAAAAGAGGTGTGTGCGGCCACACTTTTGTGTGTACGGCCACACACCCATGTGTGCGGCCGCACACCCAACTGCACACCCTCTAGCCTCACACCCAAACATATATATAGTTGGATACCTTCTTCATTCATTCATTTGGATGCTCCTTACTCTCTCTCTACTTTCTCTCTCTAAAATCTTCAACCAAGAACACCTTGAAGGCCTCATATTTGTGACCTAGTTCATCTTCAAGCTTATTAGTGGTAGACACTTGAATCCCCGGCTTTAAAACTCATCATGTTCATCATATTCATGGTCCCTTGAAGGTGTACGGCCGCACACCTTCATGAGGGGGGTAACACACATTCAATCTCCTTAGTGTGAAGAACAAACACTTCATTTGGACTCACAAGAGGAGTGTACGGCCGCACACTCCTGTGTACGGCCGCACACACATTCTGAACGGCCGCACACACTTGTGTGCAGCCTCACACACCCTTCTGGCCGCACACCTCAGCCGCACACTCAATTTCAAGGCCATGCACTCACTCAAATGCCCACTTTTGGCCCTAAACTTGCATGAATCATTAAGTATGGATCATGAGACACTTGTACTCAGTAATGTCGAGCCCTGAGGATGTTTTCCCATCATGTTTAAGCATGAAACACCCTAATTCTAGCCCAATTATGTGTCATCACATGATTTATAGGGACCATTGGCATTCAGGGCATCCGTTGACACTCAAACCCTACGATAAACTGTGAGCTCATACCCTTTAAATGAACCTTTCAAATGTTTTTATATGTTTTAGGGGGGGATACAAGTCAATTATACAAGTTTATAAAAATTAATCACATGTGATTCACTATTTGTAGTTCAAATCACATGCGATTTACCACTATGCCTTATAAAAGAACTTTGCGTTTTCAAAACTATTTGGATAAATAAACAATTTTCTAAATGTTATTTTTTGGACAAGATTTTTATTTAATAAATTTTCTTATAAAATGTAACCACACTAATATATTTATATAAGTAAGACTTGAAGGACTTAGGACCGATAGCTCACCTTATTTCCTGTTCTTGTTTGATTGTGGGCAAAGGGTAGTTGTTATCCGTCCGACTGTCGTTGATTTCTTAGTTATATATCATGTATATTGGTGTTGGATACGAGCAATTTCATTCCATTCGATGCCTAATCTACTAAAATGACAAGAACCATACACACTAAGTTGACTATAATAGGCATAGTTAAGGCCACTACTACTCGCTACTATCGCTACTCTACATACTATAATACACACTATTACGAGACTATACATGAATGAGAGAATACACTACGAACTATATAAAAGAATACTACACTATAATACAAGAGGAAGCACTAATCAGGAAGATACACACTAATTTACTACAAGATACTCTACTCGCTACATACTATGCCCAGGGTTTTCCGATAGGAAGACGACGCTACATGTATAGATCTATACGGGGCAGACACTATTACATCCTGACTGTTAACCCCAGTCCGAGCCGTGCAGGCCCAGGGATGCCACTACTTCTCTACACTATGCATGATCGGGAAGGTCATGGGGTACTCTATTACTCACACTATCAATAGAATACAAGGAATACACTACATTCACACTAAAATACTAACACTAAAGAATAAGTTAAAAATCCTGAAGTAAATAAGTATCTATTTATTATGGGAGTTTGCCCCACTATCACCGATATCAGGCATAACTTTTCTTATTACACTACCTATTGGTGACTCACTACTATACCTTTACAACAAATGGTTTTAAATGAAGATAAGTACATGCAACTTATAGGCTTTCACTTACAAAGTAATTTCTTGAAAATATAGGATTTTCTAGGGTTTCCAGCTACTTATTAATGTAAATTGCAGCTTTTCACACTATACGTTCTAATGCGTTTTATACAAAAACTCACACTAAACTCTTATGAGCTCACCAGCTTTATGTTGATACTCGTTTTCAAAATCACTTGTATCCTCAGGTCAAAGATAGACAGGTACAGGTGCAACATTTTGTAGAAGATGGAGCATACAAGATCCATCTCTCATTTTTGTATTACTTTTGGTGTTTGATGAACATTACAGAACAGACTTGTAATTAAACTCACTATGAAAATGAAATGGTTGCATGTTCTTGTTTTTACTATTATACAATTGTGATGATATTGTACATGACGTCCTGTACCCCGAAACGTATTCCGCCGTTACCGGTTTTGGGGTGTGACAGAAGTGCTGCACAAATTACTATTTTAACCCCCGATTAATTCACGGTGAGTTCAATATATAGGAACAATTGTATGTTATGTGTTATATGTGTTATGTGCTTTTCCGTGTTATTATCATGTGTTATTATTTCATGTTATTATGGTAGTAAAAGTTGTACCTTTGACCATGTGATCAGTGAAAGGACTTAGATTCACGGTGGTACTGGTATGTAGCCTCTGGCCATGTAGAGCATGTCTCGTAAGAGAATGACTTCTATTCTATGGCATTAGCAGAAGGTTAGATAGGGCTAAAAGCCTGAAATCAACCAAAATGTTTAATCAGAAAGTGTATATCTTTTGTGCCATTTGGGCCGAAGCTTTATTGATATATATCTACTATGGAAATTGTTATGTCTCATTGATTGTTTATTTTTGAATCGAGTCATTAATTGATATGGAAAGCTTCTCACATGATTCACATATGCCTTTGTTGTTCCTTGTTCCTCTTTGCTTACCCCTCTCAATGTTAAACAAATTGCAGGAGATAAGTAACCATAATAGTCGTATACTGTTGGAAGGTTTAGAATAGTTATAATATTACTTTTGTATATAGGGATCATGTATGTATAAAAGTATAGTATCCTGGGTAGTTGTGTAATATATAACATTTTGTAATAATTGGTTTGTATTCGGTCGTTTGTAAACAAGTTATCAATGTAAAATATTATTTGTAAATATGCATGTAACATGTTTTGGAGTAACAATTGTCAAATATGAAAGTGTGGGTCTTTCACTTATTCTTATAGAGTATCATGAGAAATTGAAATTCAAACAAAGAAAATCTCGACAAATAAGATGTCAATTAAAATATCTAGCTTCGTTTTCAACCTATCCATATGCACATGCAATCCTATGCCAACAGCCATTGATACAAATCAATACCAAATGGGAATAAAACAAAACACTTCCGGCTTTCTCGTGAGCCCCAGGTTCTCTCGTGAGCCCCAGGTTCGACATGAAGTTGACGTCTAGATTGCAACTGCGAAAACTCCGCCGCCTAAATAGAATAAAAAATTATTTTGAAACTGACGGTGTCAGGATGGTGTAGGTAGCGACGGCTTCAAGAGGTTGACAGTTACGTTCATTTGTCGGAGATTGAAGAGGGTTTTTCATAAAAGGAATAGAAAAATGTATATGATGTCAATTAACTAACAAGCATAACATGTTTGTATAACATGTATTTGGTTTTGTACCTCTTAAATTTCATGAGAAAAGTATAATAAGTTTTATATAATAGTAATGATAAAGATATGACAAATTTGGCCACTTGTTATATATAAATCCCCAATTCTTTATATGTTTTATATAATAGTAAAGATATGACAAACTTGGATATTTGTTATATATAGATCCCTAATTTTTTATATAGTTCATCAACGTACATTATGTGTCAATTTTGAAATTTAGAGACTAAGGTTAACAAATTAACAACTTTACATTTCTTAAAATATGAGTTTAAATCTATATATATATATATATATATATATATATATATATATATATATATAATAAGTTTGTTGTATAATTTGTGTGTGTATATATATATATATATATATATATATATATATATATATATATATATATATATATATATATATATATATAAGGGAATTGTTTATAAAGTCCTAAATAAATACATATAGGTATGTAGCATGAATATACAACATTATACCACCAAATTCATTCTTTTAAACTACCAAATACACAGAATTTGACAACCAAGTAACTTGCAAGTCTTTGACTGTCAAATTGAAGACTGCTTGCACACATCCTTTAACCAATTAAACTATTAAATACAACCCACAATCTATACAATTACAATCAAATAAAGATCATCTAAAGTGTTGCTTCAGTCACGTTTACCTTCTTCCCCACTCAACACCCTTCTACTCCTTCACTTCCCAGTCAAAAATCAAACACCAAACAAAACAATCCTCTTACCTTTCATCGATTTACGTCAAAACAACAACAAAAGAGAAAAAAATAAAAAAAAAATAAGAGAAAAAAACCACATCAACAACATCGATTTACCTTTGGATTGAATGCCAAATCAAAAAAAAAAAAAAAAAAAAAAAAAAAGAAGAAGATGAACCAAGAGGATTACCGGTTGCTGCTTGCCTGCTTTGTCCTTACCCTCCAATCCAACTGTTTCCCATTTCCATCGCGTTTACATCCAATCGAACCAGAAGAAGAGCAGCCAAGAACAGCCACACCAAACCCTCGATCTGAAAATCCTTGAATCTCTTTCCCTTTTCGCCCATCGCACCATTCTTCTTCTTCGTCGAGCTCCACTGCCAAAAAACCTAGTGGTCGCTGATTGCCCTTCGCACCTCGATGCTGGAACGGAGCAAGCAGCCGCGGAGCTCCTTGCTGCACCCCCCTCCGAGATCAAAGTCGCCTCGCTGCTCCTCGCTTCCTCCCCTTCGGTCTCGTCGACCCCGAAGACACGCTTCTTCCTCCTCGCGATCTGCAATCGCCGGATACCTCGCTCAGCCCTATTTCTGGCCAACCACGAGCAAGGAAACCAAAAGCCGCACCGCTGTCTTTGTGCTTTCCTTCGTGACTGCCATCATGTCCGGTTCCTTTCCTTGATCGACCAACAAATGAAAACGGTGGGGATAAATCCCTAATTCCTTTTATGTTGGACCATTAAACACGGGATGCATATAAAAGCCCAAGGTCATTTTTTTTAATTAGGAAATGACCAAAATGTCCTCCCTATTAAACCATGTATTCAAAATCACTCTGAACCCCAATTATTGAACCTATTTGTTTAAAAAGAACCCGTCAATTTGTATTTTTTTACCAATATAGCCCTAATCATTTAATCAAATTACCAAAAAGCCCTTGTACTTTAGTGAAGTTACAAATCAGCCCCCAATAGTTTAAATTCGTTACGAAACGGTCTAGAGAGTATTTAAAAATTCAAGGATTGTGGATTTGCGGTTTCACATGACAAGTTTCTCAAAAGAAACCGAATTCGAACAAGAAGAACCCATGCTTCAAGGGTGAGTGCTTACGTCCCCTTTTTAATATTTTAGTTCTTTCGGGAGGGGGGGGGGGGGATACATGTGCCTATAACATATTGTTACAAATAACTAGTATAAACTTTTCGTAAACATATTATGGAACTTTTATCATGAAATAACTAGTCTACACGATAAATATTAGATGATAAAATATATATATATATATAGTTTTTATGTGACATTGTATATTATGACAAGCACGCTATAACACTTTGTAGTATTTCAAGGATTGAAGCTAGTACTATTCATGTATATTTATATGTTTAAACGCATAAAGTTTATACATGTACGTATGTTCATTACTTTGAAACATACATCTTTATAAAAGCAAGTACATTACACTTTTACATACATACCAAGTATAATCGGCTTTTATAAACCTCATACAATGAAATTCATTATGCCTAGTGACCAATTAAGTTAGGGCTGCGGGTTATTCACAAACTTTTTAGTTAAGGCGTTTTTAGTGAGACGTTATTCATTAGCTGAGTCTAAACACTTAGCATACCCATACTACTGTAACTGTTAATCTTCAAAGCGACATATATACGTGTAGATTTATATGGGGTTGACATCCCCATCTGCGGTTGCTAGCTACAACCTCGACTGATCAATCGATGCGGGTGACAAGTGTCGACGATTGTTATTGCAATGTCCAATGAAGCGTTGTAGGGGGTACACTCAGTCACATAGCTCGGTTACAGGGCTTACTATAATCATTAACTAGAATATATATATATATATATATATATATATATATATATATATATATATATATATATATATATATTTCTCTCTCTCAATACCAACCATGGGCTTGGTTGCTTTTAAAATAATTTTAAATATGGAATTACTTATTTAACATAACAATTTGGTTTTAAAGGATATTCAAAGATTCATTACAAACACGGTTTAAAGTATGGATTTACATATACAAAAATACATTTTTGCTTTCAAAGACTCATTACAAACATTGTTTTAACTATTGATATACATACAAAGAAAATACTTTTTAGACTTACTAAAAGTATTATTGTTGTTAGCAGAAAATATGTAACACTCACCAACATTGTATTGACCCTCAAAACTACATGTATTCTCAGGAAACCATTAAACAGACATTCAATACATACTGGATTGACCTTGTTTACTTACTGTTGTATTATATGCCTATCTACTAAGGCAATTCATGTATTATTGTTATTTATAAAAAACTTGTATTCAAATATCAAGATGGAGTTCGAATGCTATATTGTTTATTATTGTACTTGTGCTCTATATTTAGTTTACCTGTGATAGATGAACTTAGTTGCATAGCCCGACGTGTTCTGCCGCCTCAACCGGAGGTGTGACAGATTGGTATCATAGCTAAATTGGCTATAGAGAACTCGTATCCTCAAAAGAGAAATACAACTATAACAACTAGCTTCTAATAAAAGTATTATTAATATTAATTACACTACTTCTTGGCTACTTACGGTATGGGGAATCTGGTTTGAAGGACGACATAGGATTGCTGGATTTCAGAATGATTTAATTAATAAAATGGTCCTGCCCTCCGGTGTTTCTTGTCTAGCCCTCATCTGTACTTCGTAGTCTTAGAGTACAAAACAAAATTTAATAATATTACAAACCCCACCACAATAGTATATAAGACTTATATATACTCTGACCCATGAAGAGAACACTTAATAAAACTCTAACATACCTCACACTAAAACTACCAACTCAACCCTTTAGGTCAAACGCCTCAATTTAGGTTAATACCGTACATAAGTCATACCATAAATAAACCTGGAACGTACGTGTATTTTATTTATGGTCGGGTCGGTGAACAACCAACCTTGAGCAAGGAGTTTGACAGACTACAATGGTTGAAAGTTCTAGAGATTGAAGGATGTTCTCAAGATTCGCTGCAGAAACCTAGTACCTTAGAAACCTTATATCAACCCCAAAACAGCATATACATTTTAAAAATACTTAAAAATCTAGGATAATGTTCAAAGTTTCCTAGTTCGCATAAACCCAAAGAAGAACAAAGAATTAATATCTCTGCTACCGTCGTAGCAAAGAAACCCATAGTTCCTAATCGATCATTCAGTAGTGTCCAAACTCTCTCTATCATTTGAAATTGGTAGGATTTTAGTTCTCTCTCCATAATTTGGAAATTTTTAGGATTTTAAGAATGGATTACTCTCTATAATTTGGAAATCTATAGGATTTCTAAAATCAATCACTCTCTATAATTTGGAACCTTACCATGAAAGATCGGAGGTGACTGCTTACACCTCCTGATTTAATGACCTCACTAACCTTAACCCATAAATGGTGAACCTGGAATAAAAGGAGACAAAAAAGTACATAAGAATATTAGCATCACCAGTTCAAGGTCTGGTTACTGCGCCCAGAACCACTACCTTTGACAGCGCTAAGCAATTATCCTATCAATTGACTGAGCATTGTATCCGTCAGGGTACCATAACCCTACAAATCGAAAAGAACCTGACGAGGAGTACAAAGAGGAAGTTCCGTGGAAACTCAAATGGTAACTCCAAGAATCACAAAACCAATCCAAAATTTATGTATGTCTACTTTGTAATCACAAACACTTCCCTCCATCAAAGCCTTACTCTGAGAATTTACCTCTATTATACCAAGTGCAATTTCCACCATGTCAGAAATTGCATGGTCTGCAACATCTGTAACTTAAGATATCACACATTTAGGTACTGCAGAAAGGTCCAAACAAAAAAAACTTCAACCACCCTTATAGGAGGAAATCGAAATTGCTTCGAATACAATCAATAAGGGCATTTCAAGAAGGACTCCCTGAAACATAAGAATCAGGGTGACAAAGGAAGAGGATTTGTGGTAGGTGTTGGAGACGATCTCCAGGAACCAACTATCGTTACTAATATGTTTCCCATCAACAATATTTATGCTTCCGTATTATTTGATACTCATGCCGATAGAATCTTTATTTTTCCATAAGTTTTAATTCTTAATTAACCATAAATCATGCAAACTTAACAAAGCTTGCACTATAGAAGTAGGAAACAAACAGTTAGAAAGCACCTTAGAAATACTCACTACTTTCCTTCTCACACCTAATAACCATGTCTTTCATGTCAACCTAATACCTATGACCATTGGAAGTTTCTATATGATCATTGGAATGGACTGGTTACCACTTCATCAAGCGAAGATCTTGTGTCACAAAAAAGTCGTTCGACTACCTTTACCAAACAACAAAGCCCTCATGACTTATAGATGCAAGTTAGGAAAAAACCTAGGAGTCACCATTTGCATGAATTCGAGGAAGCATTGCAGAAGAGATGCTTCACTTTCTTGGCCCACGTGATGGATAAGAAAGACAAGGTTAAGAAAATCAAAGAAATATCGTAAATGTTCGATTACTCGGACGTATTTCCAAAATATCTAACTAGAGTACCTCTAGTCAGATAGGTCGAATTCCGAATCGACCTAATCCCATGTGCAACACCAATGGCAAGATCTCTTTGTCGTCTACCTCCATCGAAAATGCAAGAACTATCCAATCAACTTCAAGAACCTCTTGACAAAGGCTCTATCCGGTCAAGCTTCTCTCCATAAGGAGCTCCGTTATTGTTTGTCAAAAAGAATGATGGATCGTTTAGGACGTGCATCGACTATCGAGAGTTGAACAAACTTGCCATCAAAAACCGATATCCACTCCCGAGGATCGCTGACCTGTTTGAACAACTACAAGGATCATATTACTACTCACACATCCATCTATGATCCGACTATCATCAACTCATATTTAAAGAAGCATACATTCAAAGCACGACATCCACGACTTGGTATGGTCACGATGAGTTTCTAGTTATCCCATTCCGACTTACCAACGACACCAACCAAATTATCCCAATTCTTAAGGCTTGCAGGTTATTATCAAAGACTCATCGAGAACTTCTCCAAAATAGCCAAGCCTCTCACCTCTTTATCCCAGAAAGACAAAAAGTTTGATTGGGGGACAATCAAGAGTCTACCTTCTGGAAATTGAAGCAATTCTTGTGTAGTGTACCAGTTTTGTCTCTCCCAGAAGGAACATAAGACTTTGTAGTATTCTATCATGCCGTACACCAAAGGTTATGATGTGTAGTGATGTAAAAAAATAAATTCATTGCATATACATCCACACAACTTAAACCAAACAAGACCAACTACACTATCCATAAGTTAGAGTTAAGAGGTATAGTGTTTGCCTTCAAGATTTGGAGACACTACCTATACAAGACGAAGTGTGTCGTGTCAATCGACCACAAAAACCTTCAACACATCTTCGACCAGAAGGAGCTCAACATGAGACAATAAAGGTGGGTAGAATTATTAAATGACTACAAATGCAAAATTTGTTATCATACTAGAAAAGCAAATATCATGACATATGATTTAACTAGGAAATAGCAAGTAAAGCCACTTTGTGATAAAAGCCTTAACCCTAACCACCCACTCCAATCTCACCACCCAAATTCAAGATACTCAACTGGAAGCACTCAAAACCCGAGAATATCGTAGAAGAAAACCTACGAGGTATGGAAAAATGATTCGACCTCAAGGGAGATGGAACATGATATTTCATGAATCAAATTTGGACCCTAAGGTTTGATGAAGCCAATAGTCTAGTTTCAAACGAAGCTCATAATTCAAGATATTCGACACAACCTGGATCAGACAAGATGTATCTTGATCTTAAGAAGCTTTATTGGTGGTCTAACATGAAGGCAGAGATTTCCACATATGTCGATAAATGTTTTACCTACTCCAAAGTCAACACAGAGTACCAAAAGCCAGCAAGACTAGTACAACAACCATCAATCCCAGAAAGCAAAAGGGGACATATAAACATGGACTTCATAATAAATTGCCAAAGACATTGTAACAGCTCGGATCTCCAGGTATCTTTTATGCTTATATTTTTTGGAGTTTTGTGAGGGGACTCGGCGAGTTGGAGCTCAAACTTGCCGAGTAGGATCGCGGTTCAGGACGCGAGTTCGCGCCCGGACTCGACGAGTCCAAGGAATGGACTCGGCGAGTCCTCGCTGTTTAATGAAACCCTAAATTCCCGGTCCTAAGCCCTATTTAAAGGACCTTATGGCCCTTCATTGTCGCTA
This sequence comes from Lactuca sativa, assembly GCF_002870075.4. Classification (NCBI taxonomy): domain Eukaryota; kingdom Viridiplantae; phylum Streptophyta; class Magnoliopsida; order Asterales; family Asteraceae; genus Lactuca; species Lactuca sativa. The sequence continues at coordinate 39,971,958 of NC_056628.2, forward strand.
CCTGGGTCTTGAGAGCACCAAAGCAGCTGAGGGATTCGTGTGAGTGAGATAAGAGACTATTGTTCACCAAATTTGTGTGTTTTTGTAAGAAAGGAAGAGGAAAGTCAAGCTAGAAGTGTTGGGGAGCTGGGATCTTCTTTCATTTCATCTGAGGAGGCTTCTTGAGGTATCATTCAGAGCTCATTTCCGTATTTTTTTGTTGATTTAGTCAAATATAGGGTTTCTTCATGCCTTATTTGCTTTGTATTGGAAGTGTGAGAGGTCCCATGGGGTTATGGTGCTTAGATCTGGACCTTAGTAGGTCCAGAGAGTCCCTAATGTCATGCTTTATGTCCTCCCTTTTGGGTTGGAGGCTAGGGTTGCCATTTTAGAGGTTATTTCTCCGAAAAGAGCCTTGTAGGTGTTGTATGGTAACCAATATATGGACTTTACGTGATGAATAAGCTTAGGAGGGCCAAATCTATGAGTGGATGGTGCGGATCTGACCTCAGAAACTAGTTTGAGTTGATGCATGGCATGGACTCGCCGAGTCTGAAGAACAGACTCGGCGAGTAGCATGAAGATTGTCCTTAACCACTCAGCGAGTGGTCCTGCCGAGTTAAGGGTCGACTCAGTGAGTCAGGGAGAGTTAGTGAGGGTTGACAGTTGGACTGAGTCGAGCTGGGACTCGCCGAGTTGTTCTTGAGACTCGGCGAGTCGAGTCGTGGTGGCCCCGCGATTCGTGCCAGGTAGAACCCGTCGAGTCAGGGGAGTACTCGACGTGTCAAAAGAGAATCCTAGAGGGTTGGTGAATATGTATAGACTCGCCAAGTCGCCCTAGTGCACTCGCCGAGTCCGGTCAAAGTTGACCGTTGACCGTTGACCAAAGTTGACTTGATAGGGGTAGTCAGCCTTAGTGGTAAAAGTGTTAATTAAGAGATATATGATGTTATAGGAGGATTATAGCTTGGAGGATCGAGCACGAGTGATTTCTAGGATTCGCGAGTTATCGAGATACACGAGGTGAGTCTTCTCACTATACTTTACCTTGAGTAGGTAATCAGAGTTATGTGTCAGAGTATGTGTATGTTATGTGTATGCTATGTGTTGTAGTGCATGATGTCTATGTGATTTATGTTGTGCATGTTTATAGAGTTGGAGCCGGAAGGTTCCCAGAGTTAGAACCTGTGGGTTCACAGAGCTTGGGTGCACGGACCCATAGAGTTATAGCCTCGAGTGGCTAATATATGTTTATGTGGTATTTTGGGGAACTCACTAAGCTTTGTGCTTACAGTGTTAGTGTTGTTGTTTCAGGTACTAGCGATGACCGTGGGAAGGCGTCGGCTTGATCTGTACACACGCATGGGATTTTTGATATATATATACATGATCTTGGGATTTTGTATGATGTGAATTGGGATTTAAACTTAATGTTTTTATGAAAATTAAATGAGAAATGTCTTTATAAATTGCGAAAAATTATCTTGAAATTCACGGTGTTACAAGTTGGTATCAGAGCCTTGGTTTGAGGGATTCGAGTACACCTTCGGGTGTATTTGAACTCAAACTGAGGATTTGAGAAGTATTTTCAAAAAGAGTAAAAGATTTTGAAAAGAAACGCAGAGCAGAGTTGTGTGTACGATCAGTCCGCGCCCGAACGGTGATTTCCCAAAATACCCTCATGTTATGTGCTATTGATATTGATATGATGTATTCACGTGTTAGAGTGGGCTAGGTATTCCTATTAGGACTAGAGTGACCTGATTTGTGATGCCTTAGCCTAGGAAGAGGTGAGCTACTATG